>NW_026907973.1:72500-75000 GCF_033978785.1 Entelurus aequoreus
ATACAAGGGTGCGGCTTATTTACGGCCTGTTCTTCTCCGACACCGACGAAGAGGATTTCGGTGGTTTTAGTACGCAGGAGGAAGACGATGACACAATGATTAAAGACTGACTTTTCATATACCGGTAGGCTGGTTATTTTGATAACGTACAGGCGAGCACTTTGTATTACTTTGCACCGTTGTATTATTTGTACTCTGCACGAATGCTGTTCGCCATGTCAAAGATGTGAAAGTTTGATTGAATGATTGAAAGATTTATTGTTAATAAATGGGACGCTTTGCGTTCCCAAACAGTCATCTCTGTCCCGACAATCCCCTCCGTGGTAGCAGGAACCCCTATATACTACGCTAATTACACATCAAAACCCTGCGGCTTATAGTCGGGTGCGGCTTATATATGGAGCAATCTGTATTTTCCCCTAAATTTAGCTGGTGCGGCTTATAGTCAGGTGCGGCTTATAGTCCGGAAATTACGGTACTTTTAACTGTGTTTTGATAATAAGCACGTTTAGTGCACTGACTGCTTCGTATAGGTCAGGGGTCGGCAACCCGCGGCTCTTTAGCGCCGCCCTAGTGGCTCTGTGGAGCTTTTTCAAAAATGTATGAAAAATGGAAAAAAATGAGGGGAAAAAAAAAAAAAATTTGTTTTAATATGGTTTCTGTAGGAGGACAAACATGACACAAACCTCCCTAATTGTTATAAAGCACACTGTTTATATTAAACAGGCTTCACTGATTCGAGTATTTGGCGAGCGCCGTTTTGTCCTACTAATTTTGGCGGTCCTTGAACTCACCGTATAGTCTGTTTACATGCATAACTTTCTCCGACTTTCTAGGACGTGTTTTATGCCACTTCTTTTTCTGTCTCATTTTGTCCACCACACTTTTAACGTTGTACATGAGTGCACAAAGGTGAGTTTTGTTGATGTTATTGACTTGTGTGAAGTGCTAATCAGACATATTTGGTCACTGCATGACTGCAAGCTAATCGATGCTAACATGCTATTTAGGCTAGCTATATGTACACATTGCATCATCATGCCTAATTTGTAGCTATATTTCAGCGAATTTAGTTTCCTTTAAGTCCTCTTAATTAAATTTATATCTCATGACACATGTAATATGGCTTTTAATTTTTTGCGGCTCCAGACAGATTTGTTTTTGTATTTTTGGTCCAATATGGCTCTTTCAACATTTTGGGTTGCCGACCCCTGGTATAGGTCATGGGTCGGCTCTTTAGCGCCGCCCTAGTGGCTCTGTGGAGCTTTTTCAAAAATGTATGAAAAATGGAAAAAGATGAGGGGAAAAAAATATATTTTTTGTTTTAATATGGTTTCTGTAGGAGGACAAACATGACACAAACCTCCCTAATTGTTATAAAGCACACTGTTTATATTAAACAGGCTTCACTGATTCGAGTATTTGGCGAGCGCCGTTTTGTCCTACTAATTTTGGCGGTCCTTGAACTCACCGTAGTTTGTTTAAATGTATAACTTTCTCCGACTTTCTAGGACGTGTTTAACTTTTATGCCACTTCTTTTTCCGTCTCATTTTGTCCACCAGACTTTTAACGTTGGGCATGGATGCACAAAGGTGAGTTTTGTTGATGTTATTGACTTGTGTGGAGTGCTAATCAGACACTGCATGACTGCAAGCTAATCGATGCTAACATGCTATTTAGGCTAGCTATATGTACATATTGCATCATTATGCCTCATTTGTAGCTATATTTGAGCTCATTTAGTTTCCTTTAAGTCCTCTTAATTCAATATATATCTCATGACACACTATCTGTATGTAATATGGCTTTTCATTTTTTGCGGCTCCAGGCAGATTTGTTTTTGTATTTTTGCTCCAATATGGCTCTTTCAACATTTTGGGTGTGCGACCCCTGGTATAGCTCATATTTATGCTGCTAATAGTTATTTTAGCATTTTATTGCATATTGTGATTCGGACATGTTTATTGATTTATATTGTACAATACTGAGGAAAGAACTAGAACATATTCTGGATACTTTATAATACAATTAGTGTTATTTAAAGAAGATATTTTGTGTACACATGGATTTATAAGAATGGTCCTGGCTCTTACACAAGCCAGGCTTCTCTTTTTGATGGCGAGCTAAGGAAAAGAAGCATCTAACCCAGGGGCCGGGAACCTTTTTGGCTGAGAGAGCCATGAAAGCCAAATATTTCAAAATGCATTTCCGTGAGAGTCATATAATATTTTTCAACAATGAATACAACTAAATGCGTGCATTTTTAAGTAAGACCAACATTTTTAGAGTATAATACGTCTCTTATTCTTTTTAATAACATTGTTATTCTGAAGCTAACCAATGATAAATAAAATACTTCTTACCGTTAATGCGACTTCTTGAACAGGTGCGGTAGAAAATGGATGAATGGATTAAAATGCATGAGAATGTTTTATATTTTGAATGTTATTTTTAACACTGATTACCAGGGGAATTAATTCATTACTTAACGTAAAGTTA
>NW_026907973.1:380000-474733 GCF_033978785.1 Entelurus aequoreus
TCTGGTGCTGTAGTTGTAGGAGATGTCTCAAAACGTCATCAGGAGTCCCGACTAAACCCGTAAATGTAAGAAAATGTAAGAAAATGCATTTTTTAAGAAAAACATTTTTTGCTAAAATGTCGTAAGGGGGGACCCTGTCGTAAAAATGCCAAAAAACGGACTTGCTTCAGCAGTACAATTCTGGTGCTGTAGTTGTAGGAGATGTCTCAAAACGTCATCAGGAGTCCCTACAAAACCTAAAAATGGCATAAAATGCTTTTTTTGGGAAAACTTTTTTTTTACAAAAAAAAATTCAAAAAACGGACTTGTTTGAGCAGCACAATTCTGGTGCTGTAGTTGTAGGAGATGTCTCAAAACGTCATCAGGAGTCCCGACTAAACCCGTAAATGTAAGAAAATGTAAGAAAATGCATTTTTTAAGAAAAACATTTTTTGCTAAAATGTCGTAAGGGGGGACCCTGTCGTAAAAATGCCAAAAAACGGACTTGCTTCGGCAGTACAATTCTGGTGCTGTAGTTGTAGGAGATGTCTCAAAACGTCATCAGGAGTCCCTACAAAACCTAAAAATGGCATAAAATGCTTTTTTTGGGAAAACTTTTTTTTTACAAAAAAAAATTCAAAAAACGGACTTGTTTGAGCAGCACAATTCTGGTGCTGTAGTTGTAGGAGATGTCTCAAAACGTCATCAGGAGTCCCGACTAAACCCGTAAATGTAAGAAAATGTAAGAAATGCATTTTTTAAGAAAAACATTTTTTGCTAAAATGTCGTAAGGGGGGACCCTGTCGTAAAAATGCCAAAAAACGGACTTGCTTCAGCAGTACAATTCTGGTGCTGTAGTTGTAGGAGATGTCTCAAAACGTCATCAGGAGTCCCTACAAAACCTAAAAATGGCATAAAATGCTTTTTTTGGGAAAACTTTTTTTTTACAAAAAATTTTTCAAAAAACAGACTTGCTTCAGCAGCACAATTCTGGTGCTGTAGTTGTAGGAGATGTCTCAAAACGTCATCAGGAGTCCCGACTAAACCCGTAAATGTAAGAAAATGTAAGAAAATGCATTTTTTAAGAAAAACATTTTTTGCTAAAATGTCGTAAGGGGGGACCCTGTCGTAAAAATGCCAAAAAACGGACTTGCTTCAGCAGTACAATTCTGGTGCTGTAGTTGTAGGAGATGTCTCAAAACGTCATCAGGAGTCCCTACAAAACCTAAAAATGGCATAAAATGCCTTTTTTGGGAAAACTTTTTTTTTACAAAAAAAAATTCAAAAAACGGACTTGTTTGAGCAGCACAATTCTGGTGCTGTAGTTGTAGGAGATGTCTCAAAACGTCATCAGGAGTCCCGACTAAACCCGTAAATGTAAGAAAATGCATTTTTTAAGAAAAATTTTTTTTGCTAAAATGTCGTAAGGGGGGACCCTGTCGTAAAAATGCCAAAAAACGGACTTGCTTCAGCAGTACAATTCTGGTGCTGTAGTTGTAGGAGATGTCTCAAAACGTCATCAGGAGTCCCTACAAAACCTAAAAATGGCATAAAATGCTTTTTTTAGGAAAACTTTTTTTTTACAAAAAAAAATTTCAAAAAACGGACTTGTTTGAGCAGCACAATTCTGGTGCTGTAGTTGTAGGAGATGTCTCAAAACGTCATCACGAGTCCCGACTAAACCCGTAAATGTAAGAAAATGTAAGAAAATGCATTTTTTAAGAAAAACATTTTTTGCTAAAATTTCGTAAGGGGGGACCCTGTCGTAAAAATTCCAAAAAACGGACTTGATTCAGCAGCACAATTCTGGTGCTGTAGTTGTAGGAGATGTCTTAAAACGTCATCAGGAGTCCCTACAAAACCTACAAATGGCATAAAATGCTTTTTTTGGGAAAACTTTTTTTTTACAAAAAAAAATTCAAAAAACGGACTTGTTTGAGCAGCACAATTCTGGTGCTGTAGTTGTAGGAGATGTCTCAAAACGTCATCAGGAGTCCCGACTAAACCCGTAAATGTAAGAAAATGTAAGAAAATGCATTTTTTAAGAAAAACATTTTTTGCTAAAATGTCGTAAGGGGGGACCCTGTCGTAAAAATGCCAAAAAACGGACTTGATTCAGCAGCACAATTCTGGTGCTGTAGTTGTAGGAGATGTCTCAAAACGTCATCAGGAGTCCCTACAAAACCTAAAAATGGCATAAAATGCTTTTTTTGGGAAAACTTTTTTTTTGCAAAAAAAAATTCAAAAAACGGACTTGTTTGAGCAGCACAATTCTGGTGCTGTAGTTGGAGGAGATGTCTCAAAACGTCATCAGGAGTCCCGACTAAACCCGTAAATGTAAGAAAATGTAAGAAAATGCATTTTTTAAGAAAAACATTTTTTGCTAAAATGTCGTAAGGGGGGACCCTGTCGTAAAAATGCCAAAAAACGGACTTGCTTCAGCAGTACAATTCTGGTGCTGTAGTTGTAGGAGATGTCTCAAAACGTCATCAGGAGTCCCTACAAAACCTAAAAATGGCATAAAATGCTTTTTTTGGGAAAACTTTTTTTTTACAAAAAAAAATTCAAAAAACGGACTTGTTTGAGCAGCACAATTCTGGTGCTGTAGTTGTAGGAGATGTCTCAAAACGTCATCAGGAGTCCCGACTAAACCCGTAAATGTAAGAAAATGTAAGAAAATGCATTTTTTAAGAAAAACATTTTTTGCTAAAATGTCGTAAGGGGGGACCCTGTCGTAAAAATGCCAAAAAACGGACTTGCTTCAGCAGTACAATTCTGGTGCTGTAGTTGTAGGAGATGTCTCAAAACGTCATCAGGAGTCCCTACAAAACCTAAAAAATGGCATAAAATGCTTTTTTTTGGGAAAACTTTTTTTTTACAAAAAAAATTTCAAAAAACGGACTTGTTTGAGCAGCACAATTCTGGTGCTGTAGTTGTAGGAGATGTCTCAAAACGTAATCAGGAGTCCCGACTAAACCCGTAAATGTAAGAAAATGTAAGAAAATGCATTTTTTAAGAAAAACATTTTTTGCTAAAATGTCGTAAGGGGGGACCCTGTCGTAAAAATGCCAAAAAACGGACTTGCTTCAGCAGTACAATTCTGGTGCTGTAGTTGTAGGAGATGTCTCAAAACGTCATCAGGAGTCCCTACAAAACCTAAAAATGGCATAAAATGCTTTTTTTGGGAAAACTTTTTTTTTACAAAAAAAAATTCAAAAAACGGACTTGTTTGAGCAGCACAATTCTGGTGCTGTAGTTGTAGGAGATGTCTCAAAACGTCATCAGGAGTCCCGACTAAACCCGTAAATGTAAGAAAATGTAAGAAAATGCATTTTTTAAGAAAAACATTTTTTGCTAAAATGTCGTAAGGGGGGACCCTGTCGTAAAAATTCCAAAAAACGGACTTGATTCAGCAGCACAATTCTGGTGCTGTAGTTGTAGGAGATGTTCTCAAAACGTCATCAGGAGTCCCTACAAAACCTAAAAATGGCATAAAATGCTTTTTTTGGGAAAACTTTTTTTTTACAAAAAAAAATTCAAAAAACGGACTTGTTTGAGCAGCACAATTCTGGTGCTGTAGTTGTAGGAGATGTCTCAAAACGTCATCAGGAGTCCCGACTAAACCCGTAAATGTAAGAAAATTTAAGAAAATGCATTTTTTAAGAAAAACATTTTTTGCTAAAATGTCGTAAGGGGGGACCCTGTCGTAAAAATGCCAAAAAACGGACTTGCTTCGGCAGTACAATTCTGGTGCTGTAGTTGTAGGAGATGTCTCAAAACGTCATCAGGAGTCCCTACAAAACCTAAAAATGGCATAAAATGCTTTTTTTGGGAAAACTTTTTTTTTACAAAAAAAATTTCAAAAAACGGACTTGTTTGAGCAGGACAATTCTGGTGCTGTAGTTGTAGGAGATGTCTCAAAACGTCATCAGGAGTCCCGACTAAACCCGTAAATGTAAGAAAATGTAAGAAAATGCATTTTTTAAGAAAAACATTTTTTGCTAAAATGTCGTAAGGGGGGACCCTGTCGTAAAAATGCCAAAAAACGGACTTGCTTCAGCAGTACAATTCTGGTGCTGTAGTTGTAGGAGATGTCTCAAAACGTCATCAGGAGTCCCTACAAAACCTAAAAATGGCATAAAATGCTTTTTTTGGGAAAACTTTTTTTTTACAAAAAAAAATTCAAAAAACGGACTTGTTTGAGCAGCACAATTCTGGTGCTGTAGTTGTAGGAGATGTCTCAAAACGTCATCAGGAGTCCCGACTAAACCCGTAAATGTAAGAAAATGTAAGAAAATGCATTTTTTAAGAAAAACATTTTTTGCTAAAATGTCGTAAGGGGGGACCCTGTCGTAAAAATGCCAAAAAACGGACTTGCTTCAGCAGTACAATTCTGGTGCTGTAGTTGTAGGAGATGTCTCAAAACGTCATCAGGAGTCCCTACAAAACCTAAAAATGGCATAAAATGCTTTTTTTGGGAAAACTTTTTTTTTACAAAAAAATTTTCAAAAAACGGACTTGTTTGAGCAGCACAATTCTGGTGCTGTAGTTGTAGGAGATGTCTCAAAACGTCATCAGGAGTCCCGACTAAACCCGTAAATGTAAGAAAATGTAAGAAAATGCATTTTTTAAGAAAAACATTTTTTGCTAAAATGTCGTAAGGGGGGCCCTGTCGTAAAAATGCCAAAAAACGGACTTGATTCAGCAGCACAATTCTGGTGCTGTAGTTGTAGGAGATGTCTCAAAACGTCATCAGGAGTCCCTACAAAACCTAAAAATGGCATAAAATGCTTTTTTTGGGAAAACTTTTTTTTTACAAAAAAAATTCAAAAAACGGACTTGTTTGAGCAGCACAATTCTGGTGCTGTAGTTGTAGGATATGTCTCAAAACGTCATCAGGAGTCCCGACTAAACCCGTAAATGTAAGAAAATGTAAGAAAATGCATTTTTTAAGAAAAACATTTTTTGCTAAAATGTCGTAAGGGGGGACCCTGTCGTAAAAATGCCAAAAAACGGACTTGATTCAGCAGCACAATTCTGGTGCTGTAGTTGTAGGAGATGTCTCAAAACGTCATCAGGAGTCCCTACAAAACCTAAAAATGGCATAAAATGCTTTTTTTGGGAAAACTTTTTTTTTACGAAAAAAATTTCAAAAAACGGACTTGTTTGAGCAGCACAATTCTGGTGCTGTAGTTGTAGGAGATGTCTCAAACGTCATCAGGAGTCCCGACTAAACCCGTAAATGTAAGAAAATGTAAGAAAATGCATTTTTTAAGAAAAACATTTTTTGCTAAAATGTCGTAAGGGGGGACCCTGTTGTAAAAATGCCAAAAAACGGACTTGATTCAGCAGCACAATTCTGGTGCTGTAGTTGTAGGAGATGTCTCAAAACGTCATCAGGAGTCCCTACAAAACCTAAAAATGGCATAAAATGCTTTTTTTTGGGAAAACTTTTTTTTTACAAAAAAATTTTCAAAAACAGACTTGCTTCAGCAGCACAATTCTAGTGCTGTAGTTGTAGGAGATGTCTCAAAACGTCATCAGGAGTCCCGACTAAACCCGTAAATGTAAGAAAATGTAAGAAAATGCATTTTTTAAGAAAAACATTTTTTGCTAAAATGTCGTAAGGGGGGACCCTGTCGTAAAAATGCCAAAAAACGGACTTGCTTCAGCAGTACAATTCTGGTGCTGTAGTTGTAGGAGATGTCTCAAAACGTCATCAGGAGTCCCTACAAAACCTAAAAATGGCATAAAATGCTTTTTTTGGGAAAACTTTTTTTTTACAAAAAAATTTCAAAAAACGGACTTGTTTGAGCAGCACAATTCTGGTGCTGTAGTTGTAGGAGATGTCTCAAAACGTAATCAGGAGTCCCGACTAAACCCGTAAATGTAAGAAAATGTAAGAAAATGCATTTTTTAAGAAAAACATTTTTTGCTAAAATGTCGTAAGGGGGGACCCTGTCGTAAAAATGCCAAAAAAACGGACTTGCTTCAGCAGTACAATTCTGGTGCTGTAGTTGTAGGAGATGTCTCAAAACGTCATCAGGAGTCCCTACAAAACCTAAAAATGGCATAAAATGCTTTTTTGGGAAAACTTTTTTTTACAAAAAAAATTCAAAAAACGGACTTGTTTGAGCAGCACAATTCTGGTGCTGTAGTTGTAGGAGATGTCTCAAAACGTCATCAGGAGTCCCGACTAAACCCGTAAATGTAAGAAAATGTAAGAAAATGCATTTTTTAAGAAAAACATTTTTTGCTAAAATGTCGTAAGGGGGGACCCTGTCGTAAAAATGCCAAAAAAAGGACTTGATTCAGCAGCACAATTCTGGTGCTGTAGTTGTAGGAGATGTTTCAAAAGTCATCAGGAGTCCGACTAAACCCGTAAATGTAAGAAAATGTAAGAAAATGCATTTTTAAGAAAACATTTTTTGCTAAAATGTCGTAAGGGGGGACCTGTCGTAAAATGCCAAAAAACGGACTTGATTCAGCAGCACAATTCTGGTGCTGTAGTTGTAGGAGATGTCTCAAAACGTCATCAGGAGTCCCTACAAAACCTAAAAATGGCATAAAAATGCTTTTTTTGGAAAACTTTTTTTTACAAAAAAAAATTCAAAAAAACGGACTTGTTTGAGCAGCACAATTCTGGTGCTGTAGTTGTAGGAGATGTCTCAAAACGTCATCAGGAGTCCCGACTAAACCCGTAAATGTAAGAAAATGTAAGAAAATGCATTTTATAAGAAAAACATTTTTTGCTAAAATGTCGTAAGGGGGACCCTGTCGTAAAAATGCCAAAAAACGGACTTGCTTCAGCAGTACAATTCTGGTGCTGTAGTTGTAGGAGATGTCTCAAAACGTCATCAGGAGTCCCTACAAAACCTAAAAATGGCATAAAATGCTTTTTTTGGGAAAACTTTTTTTTTACCAAAAAAAATTCAAAAAACGGACTTGTTTGAGCAGCACAATTCTGGTGCTGTAGTTGTAGGAGATGTCTCAAAACGTCATCAGGAGTCCCGACTAAACCCGTAAATGTAAGAAAATGTAAGAAAATGCATTTTTTAAGAAAAACATTTTTTGCTAAAATGTCGTAAGGGGGGACCCTGTCGTAAAAATGCCAAAAAACGGACTTGCTTCAGCAGTACAATTCTGGTGCTGTAGTTGTAGGAGATGTCTCAAAACGTCATCAGGAGTCCCTACAAAACCTAAAAATGGCATAAAATGCTTTTTTTGGGAAAACTTTTTTTTTACAAAAAAAAATTTCAAAAAACGACTTGTTTGAGCAGCACAATTCTGGTGCTGTAGTTGTAGGAGATGTCTCAAAACGTCATCAGGAGTCCCGACTAAACCCGTAAATGTAAGAAAATGTAAGAAATGCATTTTTTAAGAAAAACATTTTTTGCTAAAATGTCGTAAGGGGGGACCCTGTCGTAAAAATGCCAAAAAACGGACTTGCTTCAGCAGTACAATTCTGGTGCTGTAGTTGTAGGAGATGTCTCAAAACGTCATCAGGAGTCCCTACAAAACCTAAAAATGGCATAAAAATGCTTTTTTTGGGAAAACTTTTTTTTTACAAAAAAAAATTCAAAAAAACGGACTTGTTTGAGCAGCACAATTCTGGTGCTGTAGTTGTAGGAGATGTCTCAAAACGTCATCAGGAGTCCCGACTAAACCCGTAAATGTAAGAAAATGTAAGAAAATGCATTTTTTAAGAAAAACATTTTTTTGCTAAAATGTCGTAAGGGGGGACCCTGTCGTAAAAATGCCAAAAAACGGACTTGCTTCAGCAGTACAATTCTGGTGCTGTAGTTGTAGGAGATGTCTCAAAACGTCATCAGGAGTCCCTACAAAACCTAAAAATGGCATAAAATGCTTTTTTTGGGAAAACTTTTTTTTTACAAAAAAAATTCAAAAAACGACTTGTTTCAGCAGCACAATTCTGGTGCTGTAGTTGTAGGAGATGTCTCAAAACGTCATCAGGAGTCCCGACTAAACCCGTAAATGTAAGAAAATGTAAGAAAATGCATTTTTTAAGAAAAACATTTTTTGCTAAAATGTTAAGGGGACCCTCGAAAAATGCCAAAAAACGGACTTGCTTCAGCAGTACAATTTCTGGTGCTGTAGTTGTAGGAGATGTCTCAAAACGTCATCAGGAGTCCCTACAAAACCTAAAAATGGCATAAAATGCTTTTTTTGGGAAAACTTTTTTTTTACAAAAAAAAATTCAAAAAACTGACTTGTTTGAGCAGCACAATTCTGGTGCTGTAGTTGTAGGAGATGTCTCAAAACGTCATCAGGAGTCCCGACTAAACCCGTAAATGTAAGAAAATGTAAGAAAATGCATTTTTTAAGAAAAACATTTTTTGCTAAAATGTCGTAAGGGGGGACCCTGTCGTAAAAATGCCAAAAAAACGGACTTGCTTCGGCAGTACAATTCTGGTGCTGTAGTTGTAGGAGATGTCTCAAAACGTCATCAGGAGTCCCTACAAAACCTAAAAATGGCATAAAATGCTTTTTTTGGGAAAACTTTTTTTTTACAAAAAAAATTTCAAAAAACGGACTTGTTTGAGCAGCACAATTCTGGTGCTGTAGTTGTAGGAGATGTCTCAAAACGTCATCAGGAGTCCCGACTAAACCCGTAAATGTAAGAAAATGTAAGAAAATGCATTTTTTAAGAAAAACATTTTTTGCTAAAATGTCGTAAGGGGGGACCCTGTCGTAAAAATGCCAAAAAACGGACTTGCTTCAGCAGTACAATTCTGGTGCTGTAGTTGTAGGAGATGTCTCAAAACGTCATCAGGAGTCCCTACAAAACCTAAAAATGGCATAAAATGCTTTTTTTGGGAAAACTTTTTTTTTACAAAAAAAATTTCAAAAAACAGACTTGCTTCAGCAGCACAATTCTGGTGCTGTAGTTGTAGGAGATGTCTCAAAACGTCATCAGGAGTCCCGACTAAACCCGTAAATGTAAGAAAATTTAAGAAAATGCATTTTTTAAGAAAAACATTTTTTGCTAAAATGTCGTAAGGGGGGGACCCTGTCGTAAAAATGCCAAAAAACGGACTTGCTTCGGCAGTACAATTCTGGTGCTGTAGTTGTAGGAGATGTCTCAAAACGTCATCAGGAGTCCCTACAAAACCTAAAAATGGCATAAAATGCTTTTTTTGGGAAAACTTTTTTTTTACAAAAAAAATTTCAAAAAACGGACTTGTTTGAGCAGGACAATTCTGGTGCTGTAGTTGTAGGAGATGTCTCAAAACGTCATCAGGAGTCCCTACAAAACCTAAAAATGGCATAAAATGCTTTTTTTGGGAAAACTTTTTTTTTACAAAAAAAATTTCAAAAAACGGACTTGTTTGAGCAGGACAATTCTGGTGCTGTAGTTGTAGGAGATGTCTCAAAACGTCATCAGGAGTCCCGACTAAACCCGTAAATGTAAGAAAATGTAAGAAAATGCATTTTTTAAGAAAAACATTTTTTGCTAAAATGTCGTAAGGGGGGACCCTGTCGTAAAAATGCCAAAAAACGGACTTGATTCAGCAGCACAATTCTGGTGCTGTAGTTGTAGGAGATGTCTCAAAAACGTCATCAGGAGTCCCTACAAAACCTAAAAATGGCATAAAATGCTTTTTTTGGGAAAACTTTTTTTTTACAAAAAAAAATTCAAAAAACGGACTTGTTTGAGCAGCACAATTCTGGTGCTGTAGTTGTAGGAGATGTCTCAAAACGTCATCAGGAGTCCCGACTAAACCCGTAAATGTAAGAAAATGTAAGAAAATGCATTTTATAAGAAAAACATTTTTTGCTAAAATGTCGTAAGGGGGGACCCTGTCGTAAAAATGCCAAAAAAACGGATGCTTCAGCAGTACAATTCTGGTGCTGTAGTTGTAGGAGATGTCTCAAAACGTCATCAGGAGTCCCTACAAAACCTAAAAATGGCATAAAATGCTTTTTTTGGGAAAACTTTTTTTTTACCAAAAAAAATTCAAAAAACGGACTTGTTTGAGCAGCACAATTCTGGTGCTGTAGTTGTAGGAGATGTCTCAAAACGTCATCAGGAGTCCCGACTAAACCCGTAAATGTAAGAAAATGTAAGAAAATGCATTTTTTAAGAAAAACATTTTTTGCTAAAATGTCGTAAGGGGGGACCCTGTCGTAAAAATGCCAAAAAACGGACTTGCTTCGGCAGTACAATTCTGGTGCTGTAGTTGTAGGAGATGTCTCAAAACGTCATCAGGAGTCCCTACAAAACCTAAAAATGGCATAAAATGCTTTTTTTGGGAAAACTTTTTTTTTACAAAAAAAATTTCAAAAAACGGACTTGTTTGAGCAGCACAATTCTGGTGCTGTAGTTGTAGGAGATGTCTCAAAACGTCATCAGGAGTCCCGACTAAACCCGTAAATGTAAGAAAATGTAAGAAAATGCATTTTTTAAGAAAAACATTTTTTGCTAAAATGTCGTAAGGGGGGACCCTGTCGTAAAAATGCCAAAAAAACGGACTTGCTTCAGCAGTACAATTCTGGTGCTGTAGTTGTAGGAGATGTCTCAAAACGTCATCAGGAGTCCCTACAAAACCTAAAAATGGCATAAAATGCTTTTTTTGGGAAAACTTTTTTTTTACAAAAAAAAATTCAAAAAACGGACTTGTTTGAGCAGCACAATTCTGGTGCTGTAGTTGTAGGAGATGTCTCAAAACGTCATCAGGAGTCCCGACTAAACCCGTAAATGTAAGAAAATGTAAGAAAATGCATTTTTTAAGAAAAACATTTTTTGCTAAAATGTCGTAAGGGGGGACCCTGTCGTAAAAATTCCAAAAAACGGACTTGATTCAGCAGCACAATTCTGGTGCTGTAGTTGTAGGAGATGTCTCAAAACGTCATCAGGAGTCCCTACAAAACCTAAAAATGGCATAAAATGCTTTTTTTGGGAAAACTTTTTTTTACTAAAAAAATTTCAAAAAACAAGACTTGCTTCAGCAGCACAATTCTGGTGCTGTAGTTGTAGGAGATGTCTCAAAACGTCATCAGGAGTCCCGACTAAACCCGTAAATGTAAGAAAATGTAAGAAAATGCATTTTTTAAGAAAAACATTTTTTGCTAAGACTGTAAGACTAATGCCAAAAAACGGACTTGCTTCAGCAGTACAATTTTGGTGCTGTAGTTGTAGGAGATGTCTCAAAACGTCATCAGGAGTCCCTACAAAACCTAAAAATGGCATAAAATGCTTTTTTTGGGAAAACTTTTTTTTTACAAAAAAAAATTCAAAAAACTGACTTGTTTGAGCAGCACAATTCTGGTGCTGTAGTTGTAGGAGATGTCTCAAAACGTCATCAGGAGTCCCGACTAAACCCGTAAATGTAAGAAAATGTAAGAAAATGCATTTTTTAAGAAAAACATTTTTTGCTAAAATGTCGTAAGGGGGGACCCTGTCGTAAAAATGCCAAAAAAACGGACTTGCTTCGGCAGTACAATTCTGGTGCTGTAGTTGTAGGAGATGTCTCAAAACGTCATCAGGAGTCCCTACAAAACCTAAAAATGGCATAAAATGCTTTTTTTGGGAAAACTTTTTTTTTACAAAAAAAATTTCAAAAAACGGACTTGTTTGAGCAGCACAATTCTGGTGCTGTAGTTGTAGGAGATGTCTCAAAACGTCATCAGGAGTCCCGACTAAACCCGTAAATGTAAGAAAATGTAAGAAAATGCATTTTTTAAGAAAAACATTTTTTGCTAAAATGTCGTAAGGGGGGACCCTGTCGTAAAAATGCCAAAAAACGGACTTGCTTCAGCAGTACAATTCTGGTGCTGTAGTTGTAGGAGATGTCTCAAAACGTCATCAGGAGTCCCTACAAAACCTAAAAATGGCATAAAATGCTTTTTTTGGGAAAACTTTTTTTTTACAAAAAAAATTTCAAAAAACAGACTTGCTTCAGCAGCACAATTCTGGTGCTGTAGTTGTAGGAGATGTCTCAAAACGTCATCAGGAGTCCCGACTAAACCCGTAAATGTAAGAAAATGTAAGAAAATGCATTTTTTAAGAAAAACATTTTTTGCTAAAATGTCGTAAGGGGGGACCCTGTCGTAAAAATGCCAAAAAACGGACTTGCTTCAGCATTACAATTCTGGTGCTGTAGTTGTAGGAGATGTCTCAAAACGTCATCAGGAGTCCCTACAAAACCTAAAAATGGCATAAAATGCTTTTTTTGGGAAAACTTTTTTTTTACAAAAAAAATTTCAAAAAACGGACTTGTTTGAGCAGCACAATTCTGGTGCTGTACTGGTGCTGTTGTAGGAGATGTCTCAAAACGTCATCAGGAGTCCGACTAAACCCGTAAATGTAAGAAAATGTAAGAAAATGCATTTTTTAAGAAAAACATTTTTTGCTAAAATGTCGTAAGGGGGGACCCTGTCGTAAAAATGCCAAAAAACGGACTTGCTTCGGCAGTACAATTCTGGTGCTGTAGTTGTAGGAGATGTCTCAAAACGTCATCAGGAGTCCCTACAAAACCTAAAAATGGCATAAAATGCTTTTTTTGGGAAAACTTTTTTTTTACAAAAAAAAATTCAAAAAACGGACTTGTTTGAGCAGCACAATTCTGGTGCTGTAGTTGTAGGAGATGTCTCAAAACGTCATCAGGAGTCCCGACTAAACCCGTAAATGTAAGAAAATGTAAGAAAATGCATTTTTTAAGAAAAAATTTTTTTGCTAAAATGTCGTAAGGGGGGACCCTGTCGTAAAAATGCCAAAAAACGGACTTGCTTCAGCAGTACAATTCTGGTGCTGTAGTTGTAGGAGATGTCTCAAAACGTCATCAGGAGTCCCTACAAAACCTAAAAATGGCATAAAATGCTTTTTTTGGGAAAACTTTTTTTTTACAAAAAAAATTTCAAAAAACGGACTTGTTTGAGCAGCACAATTCTGGTGCTGTAGTTGTAGGAGATGTCTCAAAACGTCATCAGGAGTCCCGACTAAACCCGTAAATGTAAGAAAATGTAAGAAAATGCATTTTTTAAGAAAAACATTTTTGCTAAAATGTCGTAAGGGGGGACCCTGTCGTAAAAATGCCAAAAAACGGACTTGCTTCAGCAGTACAATTCTGGTGCTGTAGTTGTAGGAGATGTCTCAAAACGTCATCAGGAGTCCCTACAAAACCTAAAAATGGCATAAAATGCTTTTTTTGGGAAAACTTTTTTTTTACAAAAAAAAATTCAAAAACGGACTTGTTTGAGCAGCACAATTCTGGTGCTGTAGTTGTAGGAGATGTCTCAAAACGTCATCAGGAGTCCCGACTAAACCCGTAAATGTAAGAAAATGTAAGAAAATGCATTTTTTAAGAAAAACATTTTTTGCTAAAATGTCGTAAGGGGGGACCCTGTCGTAAAAATGCCAAAAAACGGACTTGCTTCAGCAGTACAATTCTGGTGCTGTAGTTGTAGGAGATGTCTCAAAACGTCATCAGGAGTCCCTACAAAACCTAAAAATGGCATAAAATGCTTTTTTTGGGAAAACTTTTTTTTACAAAAAAAAATTCAAAAAACGGACTTGTTTGAGCAGCACAATTCTGGTGCTGTAGTTGTAGGAGATGTCTCAAAACGTCATCAGGAGTCCCGACTAAACCCGTAAATGTAAGAAAATGTAAGAAAATGCATTTTTTAAGAAAAACATTTTTTGCTAAAATGTCGTAAGGGGGGACCCTGTCGTAAAAATGCCAAAAAACGGACTTGCTTCAGCAGTACAATTCTGGTGCTGTAGTTGTAGGAGATGTCTCAAAACGTCATCAGGAGTCCCTACAAAACCTAAAAATGGCATAAAATGCTTTTTTTGGGAAAACTTTTTTTTTACAAAAAAAATTTCAAAAACGGACTTGTTTGAGCAGCACAATTCTGGTGCTGTAGTTGTAGGAGATGTCTCAAAACGTCATCAGGAGTCCCGACTAAACCCGTAAATGTAAGAAAATGTAAGAAAATGCATTTTTTAAGAAAAACATTTTTTGCTAAAATGTCGTAAGGGGGGACCCTGTCGTAAAAATGCCAAAAAACGGACTTGCTTCAGCAGTACAATTCTGGTGCTGTAGTTGTAGGAGATGTCTCAAAACGTCATCAGGAGTCCCTACAAAACCTAAAAATGGCATAAAATGCTTTTTTTGGGAAAACTTTTTTTTTACAAAAAAAATTCAAAAAACGGACTTGTTTGAGCAGCACAATTCTGGTGCTGTAGTTGTAGGAGATGTCTCAAAACGTCATCAGGAGTCCCGACTAAACCCGTAAATGTAAGAAAATGTAAGAAAATGCATTTTTTAAGAAAAACATTTTTGCTAAAATGTCGTAAGGGGGGACCCTGTCGTAAAAATTCCAAAAAACGGACTTGATTCAGCAGCACAATTCTGGTGCTGTAGTTGTAGGAGATGTCTCAAAACGTCATCAGGAGTCCCTACAAAACCTAAAAATGGCATAAAATGCTTTTTTTGGGAAAACTTTTTTTTTACAAAAAAATTTTCAAAAAACAGACTTGCTTCAGCAGCACAATTCTGGTGCTGTAGTTGTAGGAGATGTCTCAAAACGTCATCAGGAGTCCCGACTAAACCCGTAAATGTAAGAAAATGTAAGAAAATGCATTTTTTAAGAAAAACATTTTTTGCTAAAATGTCGTAAGGGGGGACCCTGTCGTAAAAATGCCAAAAAACGGACTTGCTTCAGCAGTACAATTCTGGTGCTGTAGTTGTAGGAGATGTCTCAAAACGTCATCAGGAGTCCCTACAAAACCTAAAAATGGCATAAAATGCTTTTTTTGGGAAAACTTTTTTTTACAAAAAAAAATTCAAAAACGGACTTGTTTGAGCAGCACAATTCTGGTGCTGTAGTTGTAGGAGATGTCTCAAAACGTCATCAGGAGTCCCGACTAAACCCGTAAATGTAAGAAAATGTAAGAAAATGCATTTTTTAAGAAAAACATTTTTTGCTAAAATGTCGTAAGGGGGGACCCTGTCGTAAAAATGCCAAAAAACGGACTTGATTCAGCAGCACAATTCTGGTGCTGTAGTTGTAGGAGATGTCTTAAAACGTCATCAGGAGTCCCTACAAAACCTAAAAATGGCATAAAATGCTTTTTTTGGGAAAACTTTTTTTTTACAAAAAAAAATTCAAAAAACGGACTTGTTTGAGCAGCACAATTCTGGTGCTGTAGTTGTAGGAGATGTCTCAAAACGTCATCAGGAGTCCCGACTAAACCCGTAAATGTAAGAAAATGTAAGAAAATGCATTTTTTAAGAAAAACATTTTTTGCTAAAATGTCGTAAGGGGGGACCCTGTCGTAAAAATGCCAAAAAACGGACTTGATTCAGCAGCACAATTCTGGTGCTGTAGTTGTAGGAGATGTCTTAAAACGTCATCAGGAGTCCCTACAAAACCTAAAAATGGCATAAAATGCTTTTTTTGGGAAAACTTTTTTTTTACAAAAAAAAATTCAAAAAACGGACTTGTTTGAGCAGCACAATTCTGGTGCTGTAGTTGTAGGAGATGTCTCAAAACGTCATCAGGAGTCCCGACTAAACCCGTAAATGTAAGAAAATGTAAGAAAATGCATTTTTTAAGAAAAACATTTTTTGCTAAAATGTCGTAAGGGGGGACCCTGTCGTAAAAATGCCAAAAAACGGACTTGCTTCAGCAGTACAATTCTGGTGCTGTAGTTGTAGGAGATGTCTCAAAACGTCATCAGGAGTCCCTACAAAACCTAAAAATGGCATAAAATGCTTTTTTTGGGAAAACTTTTTTTTTACAAAAAAAAATTCAAAAAACGGACTTGTTTGAGCAGCACAATTCTGGTGCTGTAGTTGTAGGAGATGTCTCAAAACGTCATCAGGAGTCCCGACTAAACCCGTAAATGTAAGAAAATGTAAGAAAATGCATTTTTTAAGAAAAACATTTTTTGCTAAAATGTCGTAAGGGGGGACCCTGTCGTAAAAATGCCAAAAAACGGACTTGCTTCGGCAGTACAATTCTGGTGCTGTAGTTGTAGGAGATGTCTCAAAACGTCATCAGGAGTCCCTACAAAACCTAAAAATGGCATAAAATGCTTTTTTTGGGAAAACTTTTTTTTTACAAAAAAAAATTCAAAAAACGGACTTGTTTGAGCAGCACAATTCTGGTGCTGTAGTTGTAGGAGATGTCTCAAAACGTCATCAGGAGTCCCGACTAAACCCGTAAATGTAAGAAAATGTAAGAAAATGCATTTTTTAAGAAAAACATTTTTTGCTAAAATGTCGTAAGGGGGGACCCTGTCGTAAAAATGCCAAAAAACGGACTTGCTTCGGCAGTACAATTCTGGTGCTGTAGTTGAAGGAGATGTCTCAAAACGTCATCAGGAGTCCCTACAAAACCTAAAAATGGCATAAAATGCTTTTTTTGGGAAAACTTTTTTTTTACAAAAAAAAATTCAAAAAACGGACTTGTTTGAGCAGCACAATTCTGGTGCTGTAGTTGTAGGAGATGTCTCAAAACGTCATCAGGAGTCCCGACTAAACCCGTAAATGTAAGAAAATGTAAGAAAATGCATTTTTAAGAAAAACATTTTTTGCTAAAATGTCGTAAGGCCCTGTCGTAAAAATGCCAAAAACGGACTTGATTCAGCAGCACAATTCTGGTGCTGTAGTTGTAGGAGATGTCTCAAAACGTCATCAGGAGTCCCGACTAAACCCGTAAATGTAAGAAAATGTAAGAAAATGCATTTTTTAAGAAAAACATTTTTTGCTAAAATGTCGTAAGGGGGGACCCTGTCGTAAAAATGCCAAAAAACGGACTTTGCTTCGGCAGTACAATTCTGGTGCTGTAGTTGTAGGAGATGTCTCAAAACGTCATCAGGAGTCCCTACAAAACCTAAAAATGGCATAAAATGCTTTTTTTGGGAAAACTTTTTTTTTACAAAAAAAAATTCAAAAAACGGACTTGTTTGAGCAGCACAATTCTGGTGCTGTAGTTGTAGGAGATGTCTCAAAACGTCATCAGGAGTCCCGACTAAACCCGTAAATGTAAGAAAATGTAAGAAAATGCATTTTTTAAGAAAAACATTTTTTGCTAAAATGTCGTAAGGGGGGACCCTGTCGTAAAAATGCCAAAAAACGGACTTGCTTCAGCAGTACAATTCTGGTGCTGTAGTTGTAGGAAATGTCTCAAAACGTCATCAGGAGTCCCTACAAAACCTAAAAATGGCATAAAATGCTTTTTTTGGGAAAACTTTTTTTTTACAAAAAAAAATTCAAAAAACGGACTTGTTTGAGCAGCACAATTCTGGTGCTGTAGTTGTAGGAGATGTCTCAAAACGTCATCAGGAGTCCCGACTAAACCCGTAAATGTAAGAAAATGCATTTTTTAAGAAAAACATTTTTTGCTAAAATGTCGTAAGGGGGGACCCTGTCGTAAAAATGCCAAAAAACGGACTTGCTTCAGCAGTACAATTCTGGTGCTGTAGTTGTAGGAGATGTCTCAAAACGTCATCAGGAGTCCCTACAAAACCTAAAAATGGCATAAAATGCTTTTTTTGGGAAAACTTTTTTTTTACAAAAAAAAATTCAAAAAACGGACTTGTTTGAGCAGCACAATTCTGGTGCTGTAGTTGTAGGAGATGTCTCAAAACGTCATCAGGAGTCCCGACTAAACCCGTAAATGTAAGAAAATGTAAGAAAATGCATTTTTTAAGAAAAAAATTTTTTGCTAAAATGTCGTAAGGGGGGACCCTGTCGTAAAAATGCCAAAAAACGGACTTGCTTCGGCAGTACAATTCTGGTGCTGTAGTTGTAGGAGATGTCTCAAAACGTCATCAGGAGTCCCTACAAAACCTAAAAATGGCATAAAATGCTTTTTTTGGGAAAACTTTTTTTTTACAAAAAAAAATTCAAAAAACGGACTTGTTTGAGCAGCACAATTCTGGTGCTGTAGTTGTAGGAGATGTCTCAAAACGTCATCAGGAGTCCCGACTAAACCCGTAAATGTAAGAAAATGTAAGAAAATGCATTTTTTAAGAAAAACATTTTTTGCTAAAATGTCGTAAGGGGGGACCCTGTCGTAAAAATGCCAAAAAACGGACTTGCTTCGGCAGTACAATTCTGGTGCTGTAGTTGTAGGAGATGTCTCAAAACGTCATCAGGAGTCCCTACAAAACCTAAAAATGGCATAAAATGCTTTTTTTGGGAAAACTTTTTTTTTACAAAAAAAAATTCAAAAAACGGACTTGTTTGAGCAGCACAATTCTGGTGCTGTAGTTGTAGGAGATGTCTCAAAACGTCATCAGGAGTCCCGACTAAACCCGTAAATGTAAGAAAATGTAAGAAAATGCATTTTTTAAGAAAAATATTTTTTGCTAAAATGTCGTAAGGGGGGACCCTGTCGTAAAAATTCCAAAAAACGGACTTGATTCAGCAGCACAATTCTGGTGCTGTAGTTGTAGGAGATGTCTCAAAACGTCATCAGGAGTCCCTACAAAACCTAAAAATGGCATAAAATGCTTTTTTTGGGAAAACTTTTTTTTTACAAAAAAAATTTCAAAAAACGGACTTGCTTCAGCAGCACAATTCTGGTGCTGTAGTTGTAGGAGATGTCTCAAAACGTCATCAGGAGTCCCGACTAAACCCGTAAATGTAAGAAAATGTAAGAAAATGCATTTTTTAAGAAAAACATTTTTTTGCTAAAATGTCGTAAGGGGGGACCCTGTCGTAAAAATTCCAAAAAACGGACTTGATTCAGCAGCACAATTCTGGTGCTGTAGTTGTAGGAGATGTCTCAAAACGTCATCAGGAGTCCCTACAAAACCTAAAAATGGCATAAAATGCTTTTTTTGGGAAAACTTTTTTTTTACAAAAAAAATTTCAAAAAACGGACTTGTTTGAGCAGCACAATTCTGGTGCTGTAGTTGTAGGAGATGTCTCAAAACGTCATCAGGAGTCCCGACTAAACCCGTAAATGTAAGAAAATGTAAGAAAATGCATTTTTTAAGAAAAACATTTTTTGCTAAAATGTCGTAAAAATGCCAAAAAACGGACTTGCTTCAGCAGTACAATTCTGGTGCTGTAGTTGTAGGAGATGTCTCAAAACGTCATCAGGAGTCCCTACAAAACCTAAAAATGGCATAAAATGCTTTTTTTGGGAAAACTTTTTTTTTACAAAAAAAAATTCAAAAAACGGACTTGTTTGAGCAGCACAATTCTGGTGCTGTAGTTGTAGGAGATGTCTCAAAACGTCATCAGGAGTCCCGACTAAACCCGTAAATGTAAGAAAATGTAAGAAAATGCATTTTTTAAGAAAAACATTTTTTGCTAAAATGTCGTAAGGGGGGACCCTGTCGTAAAAATGCCAAAAAACGGACTTGCTTCAGCAGTACAATTCTGGTGCTGTAGTTGTAGGAGATGTCTCAAAACGTCATCAGGAGTCCCTACAAAACCTAAAAATGGCATAAAATGCTTTTTTTGGGAAAACTTTTTTTTTACAAAAAAAATTTCAAAAAACAGACTTGCTTCAGCAGCACAATTCTGGTGCTGTAGTTGTAGGAGATGTCTCAAAACGTCATCAGGAGTCCCGACTAAACCCGTAAATGTAAGAAAATGTAAGAAAATGCATTTTTTAAGAAAAACATTTTTTGCTAAAATGTCGTAAGGGGGGACCCTGTCGTAAAAATGCCAAAAAACGGACTTGCTTCAGCAGTACAATTCTGGTGCTGTAGTTGTAGGAGATGTCTCAAAACGTCATCAGGAGTCCCTACAAAACCTAAAAATGGCATAAAATGCTTTTTTTTGGGAAAACTTTTTTTTTACAAAAAAAATTTCAAAAAACGGACTTGTTTGAGCAGCACAATTCTGGTGCTGTAGTTGTAGGAGATGTCTCAAAACGTCATCAGTAGTCCCGACTAAACCCGTAAATGTAAGAAAATGTAAGAAAATGCATTTTTTAAGAAAAACATTTTTTGCTAAAATGTCGTAAGGGGGGACCCTGTCGTAAAAATGCCAAAAAACGGACTTGATTCAGCAGCACAATTCTGGTGCTGTAGTTGTAGGAGATGTCTTAAAACGTCATCAGGAGTCCCTACAAAACCTAAAAATGGCATAAAATGCTTTTTTTTGGGAAAACTTTTTTTTTACAAAAAAAAATTCAAAAAACGGACTTGTTTGAGCAGCACAATTCTGGTGCTGTAGTTGTAGGAGATGTCTCAAAACGTCATCAGGAGTCCCGACTAAACCCGTAAATGTAAGAAAATGTAAGAAAATGCATTTTTAAGAAAAACATTTTTTGCTAAAATGTCGTAAGGGGGGACCCTGTCGTAAAAATGCCAAAAAACGGACTTGCTTCGGCAGTACAATTCTGGTGCTGTAGTTGTAGGAGATGTCTCAAAACGTCATCAGGAGTCCCTACAAAACCTAAAAATGGCATAAAATGCTTTTTTTGGGAAAACTTTTTTTTTACAAAAAAAAATTCAAAAAACGGACTTGTTTGAGCAGCACAATTCTGGTGCTGTAGTTGTAGGAGATGTCTCAAAACGTCATCAGGAGTCCCGACTAAACCCGTAAATGTAAGAAAATGTAAGAAAATGCATTTTTTAAGAAAAACATTTTTTGCTAAAATGTCGTAAGGGGGGACCCTGTCGTAAAAATGCCAAAAAACGGACTTGATTCAGCAGCACAATTCTGGTGCTGTAGTTGTAGGAGATGTCTCAAAACGTCATCAGGAGTCCCGACTAAACCCGTAAATGTAAGAAAATGTAAGAAAATGCATTTTTTAAGAAAAACATTTTTTGCTAAAATGTCGTAAGGGGGGACCCTGTCGTAAAAATGCCAAAAAACGGACTTGCTTCGGCAGTACAATTCTGGTGCTGTAGTTGTAGGAGATGTCTCAAAACGTCATCAGGAGTCCCTACAAAACCTAAAAATGGCATAAAATGCTTTTTTTGGGAAAACTTTTTTTTTACAAAAAAAAATTCAAAAAACGGACTTGTTTGAGCAGCACAATTCTGGTGCTGTAGTTGTAGGAGATGTCTCAAAACGTCATCAGGAGTCCCGACTAAACCCGTAAATGTAAGAAAATGTAAGAAAATGCATTTTTTAAGAAAAACATTTTTTGCTAAAATGTCGTAAGGGGGGACCCTGTCGTAAAAATGCCAAAAAACGGACTTGCTTCAGCAGTACAATTCTGGTGCTGTAGTTGTAGGAGATGTCTCAAAACGTCATCAGGAGTCCCTACAAAACCTAAAAATGGCATAAAATGCTTTTTTTGGGAAAACTTTTTTTTTACAAAAAAAAATTCAAAAAACGGACTTGTTTGAGCAGCACAATTCTGGTGCTGTAGTTGTAGGAGATGTCTCAAAACGTCATCAGGAGTCCCGACTAAACCCGTAAATGTAAGAAAATGTAAGAAAATGCATTTTTTAAGAAAAAATTTTTTTGCTAAAATGTCGTAAGGGGGGACCCTGTCGTAAAAATGCCAAAAAACGGACTTGCTTCAGCAGTACAATTCTGGTGCTGTAGTTGTAGGAAATGTCTCAAAACGTCATCAGGAGTCCCTACAAAACCTAAAAATGGCATAAAATGCTTTTTTTGGGAAAACTTTTTTTTTACAAAAAAATTTTCAAAAAACGGACTTGTTTGAGCAGCACAATTCTGGTGCTGTAGTTGTAGGAGATGTCTCAAAACGTCATCAGTAGTCCCGACTAAACCCGTAAATGTAAGAAAATGTAAGAAAATGCATTTTTTAAGAAAAACATTTTTTGCTAAAATGTCGTAAGGGGGGACCCTGTCGTAAAAATGCCAAAAAACGGACTTGCTTCAGCAGTACAATTCTGGTGCTGTAGTTGTAGGAGATGTCTCAAAACGTCATCAGGAGTCCCTACAAAACCTAAAAATGGCATAAAATGCTTTTTTTGGGAAAACTTTTTTTTTACAAAAAAAAATTCAAAAACGGACTTGTTTGAGCAGCACAATTCTGGTGCTGTAGTTGTAGGAGATGTCTCAAAACGTCATCAGGAGTCCCGACTAAACCCGTAAATGTAAGAAAATGCATTTTTTAAGAAAAACATTTTTTGCTAAAATGTCGTAAGGGGGGACCCTGTCGTAAAAATGCCAAAAAACGGACTTGCTTCAGCAGTACAATTCTGGTGCTGTAGTTGTAGGAGATGTCTCAAAACGTCATCAGGAGTCCCTACAAAACCTAAAAATGGCATAAAATGCTTTTTTTGGGAAAACTTTTTTTTTACAAAAAAAAATTCAAAAAACGGACTTGTTTGAGCAGCACAATTCTGGTGCTGTAGTTGTAGGAGATGTCTCAAAACGTCATCAGGAGTCCCGACTAAACCCGTAAATGTAAGAAAATGTAAGAAAATGCATTTTTTAAGAAAAAAATTTTTTGCTAAAATGTCGTAAGGGGGGACCCTGTCGTAAAAATGCCAAAAAACGGACTTGCTTCGGCAGTACAATTCTGGTGCTGTAGTTGTAGGAGATGTCTCAAAACGTCATCAGGAGTCCCTACAAAACCTAAAAATGGCATAAAATGCTTTTTTTGGGAAAACTTTTTTTTTACAAAAAAAAATTCAAAAAACGGACTTGTTTGAGCAGCACAATTCTGGTGCTGTAGTTGTAGGAGATGTCTCAAAACGTCATCAGGAGTCCCGACTAAACCCGTAAATGTAAGAAAATGTAAGAAAATGCATTTTTTAAGAAAAACATTTTTTGCTAAAATGTCGTAAGGGGGGACCCTGTCGTAAAAATGCCAAAAAACGGACTTGCTTCGGCAGTACAATTCTGGTGCTGTAGTTGTAGGAGATGTCTCAAAACGTCATCAGGAGTCCCTACAAAACCTAAAAATGGCATAAAATGCTTTTTTTGGGAAAACTTTTTTTTTACAAAAAAAATTTCAAAAAACGGACTTGTTTGAGCAGCACAATTCTGGTGCTGTAGTTGTAGGAGATGTCTCAAAACGTCATCAGGAGTCCCGACTAAACCCGTAAATGTAAGAAAATGTAAGAAAATGCATTTTTTAAGAAAAACATTTTTTGCTAAAATGTCGTAAAAATGCCAAAAAACGGACTTGCTTCAGCAGTACAATTCTGGTGCTGTAGTTGTAGGAGATGTCTCAAAACGTCATCAGGAGTCCCTACAAAACCTAAAAATGGCATAAAATGCTTTTTTTGGGAAAACTTTTTTTTTACAAAAAAAAATTAAAAAAACGGACTTGTTTGAGCAGCACAATTCTGGTGCTGTAGTTGTAGGAGATGTCTCAAAACGTCATCAGGAGTCCCGACTAAACCCGTAAATGTAAGAAAATGTAAGAAAATGCATTTTTTAAGAAAAACATTTTTTGCTAAAATGTCGTAAGGGGGGACCCTGTCGTAAAAATGCCAAAAAACGGACTTGCTTCAGCAGTACAATTCTGGTGCTGTAGTTGTAGGAGATGTCTCAAAACGTCATCAGGAGTCCCTACAAAACCTAAAAATGGCATAAAATGCTTTTTTTGGGAAAACTTTTTTTTTACAAAAAAAATTTCAAAAAACGGACTTGTTTGAGCAGCACAATTCTGGTGCTGTAGTTGTAGGAGATGTCTCAAAACGTCATCAGTAGTCCCGACTAAACCCGTAAATGTAAGAAAATGCATTTTTTAAGAAAAACATTTTTTGCTAAAATGTCGTAAGGGGGGACCCTGTCGTAAAAATGCCAAAAAACGGACTTGATTCAGCAGCACAATTCTGGTGCTGTAGTTGTAGGAGATGTCTTAAAACGTCATCAGGAGTCCCTACAAAACCTAAAAATGGCATAAAATGCTTTTTTTGGGAAAACTTTTTTTTTACAAAAAAAATTTCAAAAAACGGACTTGTTTGAGCAGCACAATTCTGGTGCTGTAGTTGTAGGAGATGTCTCAAAACGTCATCAGGAGTCCCGACTAAACCCGTAAATGTAAGAAAATGTAAGAAAATGCATTTTTTAAGAAAAACATTTTTTGCTAAAATGTCGTAAAAATGCCAAAAAACGGACTTGCTTCAGCAGTACAATTCTGGTGCTGTAGTTGTAGGAGATGTCTCAAAACGTCATCAGGAGTCCCTACAAAACCTAAAAATGGCATAAAATGCTTTTTTTGGGAAAACTTTTTTTTTACAAAAAAAAATTAAAAAAACGGACTTGTTTGAGCAGCACAATTCTGGTGCTGTAGTTGTAGGAGATGTCTCAAAACGTCATCAGGAGTCCCGACTAAACCCGTAAATGTAAGAAAATGTAAGAAAATGCATTTTTTAAGAAAAACATTTTTTGCTAAAATGTCGTAAGGGGGGACCCTGTCGTAAAAATGCCAAAAAACGGACTTGCTTCAGCAGTACAATTCTGGTGCTGTAGTTGTAGGAGATGTCTCAAAACGTCATCAGGAGTCCCTACAAAACCTAAAAATGGCATAAAATGCTTTTTTTGGGAAAACTTTTTTTTTACAAAAAAAATTTCAAAAAACGGACTTGTTTGAGCAGCACAATTCTGGTGCTGTAGTTGTAGGAGATGTCTCAAAACGTCATCAGTAGTCCCGACTAAACCCGTAAATGTAAGAAAATGTAAGAAAATGCATTTTTTAAGAAAAACATTTTTTGCTAAAATGTCGTAAGGGGGGACCCTGTCGTAAAAATGCCAAAAAACGGACTTGATTCAGCAGCACAATTCTGGTGCTGTAGTTGTAGGAGATGTCTTAAAACGTCATCAGGAGTCCCTACAAAACCTAAAAATGGCATAAAATGCTTTTTTTGGGAAAACTTTTTTTTTACAAAAAAAAATTCAAAAAACGGACTTGTTTGAGCAGCACAATTCTGGTGCTGTAGTTGTAGAAGATGTCTCAAAACGTCATCAGGAGTCCCGACTAAACCCGTAAATGTAAGAAAATGTAAGAAAATGCATTTTTTAAGAAAAACATTTTTTGCTAAAATGTCGTAAGGGGGGACCCTGTCGTAAAAATGCCAAAAAACGGACTTGCTTCAGCAGTACAATTCTGGTGCTGTAGTTGTAGGAGATGTCTCAAAACGTCATCAGGAGTCCCTACAAAACCTAAAAATGGCATAAAATGCTTTTTTTGGGAAAACTTTTTTTTTACAAAAAAAAATTCAAAAAACGGACTTGTTTGAGCAGCACAATTCTGGTGCTGTAGTTGTAGGAGATGTCTCAAAACGTCATCAGTAGTCCCGACTAAACCCGTAAATGTAAGAAAATGTAAGAAAATGCATTTTTTAAGAAAAACATTTTTTGCTAAAATGTCGTAAGGGGGGACCCTGTCGTAAAAATGCCAAAAAACGGACTTGCTTCAGCAGTACAATTCTGGTGCTGTAGTTGTAGGAGATGTCTCAAAACGTCATCAGGAGTCCCTACAAAACCTAAAAATGGCATAAAATGCTTTTTTTGGGAAAACTTTTTTTTTACAAAAAAAAATTCAAAAAACGGACTTGTTTGAGCAGCACAATTCTGGTGCTGTAGTTGTAGGAGATGTCTCAAAACGTCATCAGGAGTCCCGACTAAACCCGTAAATGTAAGAAAATGCATTTTTTAAGAAAAACATTTTTTGCTAAAATGTCGTAAGGGGGGACCCTGTCGTAAAAATGCCAAAAAACGGACTTGCTTCAGCAGTACAATTCTGGTGCTGTAGTTGTAGGAGATGTCTCAAAACGTCATCAGGAGTCCCTACAAAACCTAAAAATGGCATAAAATGCTTTTTTTGGGAAAACTTTTTTTTTACAAAAAAAAATTCAAAAAACGGACTTGTTTGAGCAGCACAATTCTGGTGCTGTAGTTGTAGGAGATGTCTCAAAACGTCATCAGGAGTCCCGACTAAACCCGTAAATGTAAGAAAATGTAAGAAAATGCATTTTTTAAGAAAAAAATTTTTTGCTAAAATGTCGTAAGGGGGGACCCTGTCGTAAAAATGCCAAAAAACGGACTTGCTTCGGCAGTACAATTCTGGTGCTGTAGTTGTAGGAGATGTCTCAAAACGTCATCAGGAGTCCCTACAAAACCTAAAAATGGCATAAAATGCTTTTTTTGGGAAAACTTTTTTTTTACAAAAAAAAATTCAAAAAACGGACTTGTTTGAGCAGCACAATTCTGGTGCTGTAGTTGTAGGAGATGTCTCAAAACGTCATCAGGAGTCCCGACTAAACCCGTAAATGTAAGAAAATGTAAGAAAATGCATTTTTTAAGAAAAACATTTTTTGCTAAAATGTCGTAAGGGGGGACCCTGTCGTAAAAATGCCAAAAAACGGACTTGCTTCGGCAGTACAATTCTGGTGCTGTAGTTGTAGGAGATGTCTCAAAACGTCATCAGGAGTCCCTACAAAACCTAAAAATGGCATAAAATGCTTTTTTTGGGAAAACTTTTTTTTTACAAAAAAATTTTCAAAAAACGGACTTGTTTGAGCAGCACAATTCTGGTGCTGTAGTTGTAGGAGATGTCTCAAAACGTCATCAGGAGTCCCGACTAAACCCGTAAATGTAAGAAAATGTAAGAAAATGCATTTTTTAAGAAAAACATTTTTTGCTAAAATGTCGTAAAAATGCCAAAAAACGGACTTGCTTCAGCAGTACAATTCTGGTGCTGTAGTTGTAGGAGATGTCTCAAAACGTCATCAGGAGTCCCTACAAAACCTAAAAATGGCATAAAATGCTTTTTTTGGGAAAACTTTTTTTTTACAAAAAAAAATTAAAAAAACGGACTTGTTTGAGCAGCACAATTCTGGTGCTGTAGTTGTAGGAGATGTCTCAAAACGTCATCAGGAGTCCCGACTAAACCCGTAAATGTAAGAAAATGTAAGAAAATGCATTTTTTAAGAAAAACATTTTTTGCTAAAATGTCGTAAGGGGGGACCCTGTCGTAAAAATGCCAAAAAACGGACTTGCTTCAGCAGTACAATTCTGGTGCTGTAGTTGTAGGAGATGTCTCAAAACGTCATCAGGAGTCCCTACAAAACCTAAAAATGGCATAAAATGCTTTTTTTGGGAAAACTTTTTTTTTACAAAAAAAATTTCAAAAAACGGACTTGTTTGAGCAGCACAATTCTGGTGCTGTAGTTGTAGGAGATGTCTCAAAACGTCATCAGTAGTCCCGACTAAACCCGTAAATGTAAGAAAATGTAAGAAAATGCATTTTTTAAGAAAAACATTTTTTGCTAAAATGTCGTAAGGGGGGACCCTGTCGTAAAAATGCCAAAAAACGGACTTGATTCAGCAGCACAATTCTGGTGCTGTAGTTGTAGGAGATGTCTTAAAACGTCATCAGGAGTCCCTACAAAACCTAAAAATGGCATAAAATGCTTTTTTTGGGAAAACTTTTTTTTTACAAAAAAAAATTCAAAAAACGGACTTGTTTGAGCAGCACAATTCTGGTGCTGTAGTTGTAGAAGATGTCTCAAAACGTCATCAGGAGTCCCGACTAAACCCGTAAATGTAAGAAAATGTAAGAAAATGCATTTTTTAAGAAAAACATTTTTTGCTAAAATGTCGTAAGGGGGGACCCTGTCGTAAAAATGCCAAAAAACGGACTTGCTTCAGCAGTACAATTCTGGTGCTGTAGTTGTAGGAGATGTCTCAAAACGTCATCAGGAGTCCCTACAAAACCTAAAAATGGCATAAAATGCTTTTTTTGGGAAAACTTTTTTTTTACAAAAAAAAATTCAAAAAACGGACTTGTTTGAGCAGCACAATTCTGGTGCTGTAGTTGTAGGAGATGTCTCAAAACGTCATCAGGAGTCCCGACTAAACCCGTAAATGTAAGAAAATGTAAGAAAATGCATTTTTTAAGAAAAACATTTTTTGCTAAAATGTCGTAAGGGGGGACCCTGTCGTAAAAATGCCAAAAAACGGACTTGCTTCGGCAGTACAATTCTGGTGCTGTAGTTGTAGGAGATGTCTCAAAACGTCATCAGGAGTCCCTACAAAACCTAAAAATGGCATAAAATGCTTTTTTTGGGAAAACTTTTTTTTTACAAAAAAAAATTCAAAAAACGGACTTGTTTGAGCAGCACAATTCTGGTGCTGTAGTTGTAGGAGATGTCTCAAAACGTCATCAGGAGTCCCGACTAAACCCGTAAATGTAAGAAAATGTAAGAAAATGCATTTTTTAAGAAAAACATTTTTTGCTAAAATGTCGTAAGGGGGGACCCTGTCGTAAAAATGCCAAAAAACGGACTTGCTTCGGCAGTACAATTCTGGTGCTGTAGTTGTAGGAGATGTCTCAAAACGTCATCAGGAGTCCCTACAAAACCTAAAAATGGCATAAAATGCTTTTTTTGGGAAAACTTTTTTTTTACAAAAAAAAATTCAAAAAACGGACTTGTTTGAGCAGCACAATTCTGGTGCTGTAGTTGTAGGAGATGTCTCAAAACGTCATCAGGAGTCCCGACTAAACCCGTAAATGTAAGAAAATGTAAGAAAATGCATTTTTTAAGAAAAACATTTTTTGCTAAAATGTCGTAAGGGGGGACCCTGTCGTAAAAATGCCAAAAAACGGACTTGATTCAGCAGCACAATTCTGGTGCTGTAGTTGTAGGAGATGTCTCAAAACGTCATCAGGAGTCCCGACTAAACCCGTAAATGTAAGAAAATGTAAGAAAATGCATTTTTTAAGAAAAACATTTTTTGCTAAAATGTCGTAAGGGGGGACCCTGTCGTAAAAATGCCAAAAAACGGACTTGCTTCGGCAGTACAATTCTGGTGCTGTAGTTGTAGGAGATGTCTCAAAACGTCATCAGGAGTCCCTACAAAACCTAAAAATGGCATAAAATGCTTTTTTTGGGAAAACTTTTTTTTTACAAAAAAAATTTCAAAAAACGGACTTGTTTGAGCAGCACAATTCTGGTGCTGTAGTTGTAGGAGATGTCTCAAAACGTCATCAGGAGTCCCGACTAAACCCGTAAATGTAAGAAAATGTAAGAAAATGCATTTTTTAAGAAAAACATTTTTTGCTAAAATGTCGTAATGGGGGACCCTGTCGTAAAAATGCCAAAAAACGGACTTGCTTCAGCAGTACAATTCTGGTGCTGTAGTTGTAGGAAATGTCTCAAAACGTCATCAGGAGTCCCTACAAAACCTAAAAATGGCATAAAATGCTTTTTTTGGGAAAACTTTTTTTTTACAAAAAATTTTTCAAAAAACGGACTTGTTTGAGCAGCACAATTCTGGTGCTGTAGTTGTAGGAGATGTCTCAAAACGTCATCAGTAGTCCCGACTAAACCCGTAAATGTAAGAAAATGTAAGAAAATGCATTTTTTAAGAAAAACATTTTTTGCTAAAATGTCGTAAGGGGGGACCCTGTCGTAAAAATGCCAAAAAACGGACTTGATTCAGCAGCACAATTCTGGTGCTGTAGTTGTAGGAGATGTCTCAAAACGTCATCAGGAGTCCCTACAAAACCTAAAAATGGCATAAAATGCTTTTTTTGGGAAAACTTTTTTTTTACAAAAAAAAATTCAAAAAACGGACTTGTTTGAGCAGCACAATTCTGGTGCTGTAGTTGTAGGAGATGTCTCAAAACGTCATCAGGAGTCCCGACTAAACCCGTAAATGTAAGAAAATGTAAGAAAATGCATTTTTTAAGAAAAACATTTTTTGCTAAAATGTCGTAAGGGGGGACCCTGTCGTAAAAATGCCAAAAAACGGACTTGCTTCAGCAGTACAATTCTGGTGCTGTAGTTGTAGGAGATGTCTCAAAACGTCATCAGGAGTCCCTACAAAACCTAAAAATGGCATAAAATGCTTTTTTTGGGAAAACTTTTTTTTTACAAAAAAAAATTCAAAAAACGGACTTGTTTGAGCAGCACAATTCTGGTGCTGTAGTTGTAGGAGATGTCTCAAAACGTCATCAGGAGTCCCGACTAAACCCGTAAATGTAAGAAAATGCATTTTTTAAGAAAAACATTTTTTGCTAAAATGTCGTAAGGGGGGACCCTGTCGTAAAAATGCCAAAAAACGGACTTGCTTCAGCAGTACAATTCTGGTGCTGTAGTTGTAGGAGATGTCTCAAAACGTCATCAGGAGTCCCTACAAAACCTAAAAATGGCATAAAATGCTTTTTTTGGGAAAACTTTTTTTTTACAAAAAAAAATTCAAAAAACGGACTTGTTTGAGCAGCACAATTCTGGTGCTGTAGTTGTAGGAGATGTCTCAAAACGTCATCAGGAGTCCCGACTAAACCCGTAAATGTAAGAAAATGTAAGAAAATGCATTTTTTAAGAAAAACATTTTTTGCTAAAATGTCGTAAGGGGGGACCCTGTCGTAAAAATGCCAAAAAACGGACTTGCTTCGGCAGTACAATTCTGGTGCTGTAGTTGTAGGAGATGTCTCAAAACGTCATCAGGAGTCCCTACAAAACCTAAAAATGGCATAAAATGCTTTTTTTGGGAAAACTTTTTTTTTACAAAAAAAAATTCAAAAAACGGACTTGTTTGAGCAGCACAATTCTGGTGCTGTAGTTGTAGGAGATGTCTCAAAACGTCATCAGGAGTCCCGACTAAACCCGTAAATGTAAGAAAATGTAAGAAAATGCATTTTTTAAGAAAAACATTTTTTGCTAAAATGTCGTAAGGGGGGACCCTGTCGTAAAAATGCCAAAAAACGGACTTGCTTCAGCAGTACAATTCTGGTGCTGTAGTTGTAGGAGATGTCTCAAAACGTCATCAGGAGTCCCTACAAAACCTAAAAATGGCATAAAATGCTTTTTTTGGGAAAACTTTTTTTTTACAAAAAAAAATTCAAAAAACGGACTTGTTTGAGCAGCACAATTCTGGTGCTGTAGTTGTAGGAGATGTCTCAAAACGTCATCAGGAGTCCCGACTAAACCCGTAAATGTAAGAAAATGCATTTTTTAAGAAAAACATTTTTTGCTAAAATGTCGTAAGGGGGGACCCTGTCGTAAAAATTCCAAAAAACTGACTTGATTCAGCAGCACAATTCTGGTGCTGTAGTTGTAGGAGATGTCTCAAAACGTCATCAGGAGTCCCTACAAAACCTAAAAATGGCATAAAATGCTTTTTTTGGGAAATTTTTTTTTTACAAAAAAAAATTCAAAAAACGGACTTGTTTGAGCAGCACAATTCTGGTGCTGTAGTTGTAGGATATGTTTTAAAACGTCATCAGGAGTCCCGACTAAACCCGTAAATGTAAGAAAATGTAAGAAAATGCATTTTTTAAGAAAAACATTTTTTGCTAAAATGTCGTAAGGGGGGACCCTGTCGTAAAAATGCCAAAAAACTGACTTGATTCAGCAGCACAATTCTGGTGCTGTAGTTGTAGGAGATGTCTCAAAACGTCATCAGGAGTCCCTACAAAACCTAAAAATGGCATAAAATGCTTTTTTTGGGAAAACTTTTTTTTTACAAAAAAAAATTCAAAAAACGGACTTGTTTGAGCAGCACAATTCTGGTGCTGTAGTTGTAGGAGATGTCTCAAAACGTCATCAGGAGTCCCGACTAAACCCGTAAATGTAAGAAAATGTAAGAAAATGCATTTTTTAAGAAAAACATTTTTTGCTAAAATGTCGTAAGGGGGGACCCTGTCGTAAAAATGCCAAAAAACGGACTTGCTTCAGCAGTACAATTCTGGTGCTGTAGTTGTAGGAGATGTCTCAAAACGTCATCAGGAGTCCCTACAAAACCTAAAAATGGCATAAAATGCTTTTTTTGGGAAAACTTTTTTTTTACAAAAAAAAATTCAAAAAACGGACTTGTTTGAGCAGCACAATTCTGGTGCTGTAGTTGTAGGAGATGTCTCAAAACGTCATCAGGAGTCCCGACTAAACCCGTAAATGTAAGAAAATGTAAGAAAATGCATTTTTTAAGAAAAACATTTTTTGCTAAAATGTCGTAAGGGGGGACCCTGTCGTAAAAATGCCAAAAAACGGACTTGATTCAGCAGCACAATTCTGGTGCTGTAGTTGTAGGAGATGTCTCAAAACGTCATCAGGAGTCCCTACAAAACCTAAAAATGGCATAAAATGCTTTTTTTGGGAAAACTTTTTTTTTACAAAAAAAAATTCAAAAAACGGACTTGTTTGAGCAGCACAATTCTGGTGCTGTAGTTGTAGGATATGTCTCAAAACGTCATCAGGAGTCCCGACTAAACCCGTAAATGTAAGAAAATGTAAGAAAATGCATTTTTTAAGAAAAACATTTTTTGCTAAAATGTCGTAAGGGGGGACCCTGTCGTAAAAATGCCAAAAAACGGACTTGATTCAGCAGCACAATTCTGGTGCTGTAGTTGTAGGAGATGTCTCAAAACGTCATCAGGAGTCCCTACAAAACCTAAAAATGGCATAAAATGCTTTTTTTGGGAAAACTTTTTTTTTACAAAAAAAAATTCAAAAAACGGACTTGTTTGAGCAGCACAATTCTGGTGCTGTAGTTGTAGGAGATGTCTCAAAACGTCATCAGGAGTCCCGACTAAACCCGTAAATGTAAGAAAATGTAAGAAAATGCATTTTTTAAGAAAAACATTTTTTGCTAAAATGTCGTAAGGGGGGACCCTGTCGTAAAAATGCCAAAAAACGGACTTGATTCAGCAGCACAATTCTGGTGCTGTAGTTGTAGGAGATGTCTTAAAACGTCATCAGGAGTCCCTACAAAACCTAAAAATGGCATAAAATGCTTTTTTTGGGAAAACTTTTTTTTTACAAAAAAAAATTCCAAAAACGGACTTGTTTGAGCAGCACAATTCTGGTGCTGTAGTTGTAGGAGATGTCTCAAAACGTCATCAGGAGTCCCGACTAAACCCGTAAATGTAAGAAAATGTAAGAAAATGCATTTTTTAAGAAAAACATTTTTTGCTAAAATGTCGTAAGGGGGGACCCTGTCGTAAAAATGCCAAAAAACGGACTTGCTTCAGCAGTACAATTCTGGTGCTGTAGTTGTAGGAGATGTCTCAAAACGTCATCAGGAGTCCCTACAAAACCTAAAAATGGCATAAAATGCTTTTTTTGGGAAAACTTTTTTTTTACAAAAAAAAATTCAAAAAACGGACTTGTTTGAGCAGCACAATTCTGGTGCTGTAGTTGTAGGAGATGTCTCAAAACGTCATCAGGAGTCCCGACTAAACCCGTAAATGTAAGAAAATGTAAGAAAATGCATTTTTTAAGAAAAACATTTTTTGCTAAAATGTCGTAAGGGGGGACCCTGTCGTAAAAATGCCAAAAAACGGACTTGATTCAGCAGCACAATTCTGGTGCTGTAGTTGTAGGAGATGTCTCAAAACGTCATCAGGAGTCCCTACAAAACCTAAAAATGGCATAAAATGCTTTTTTTGGGAAAATTTTTTTTTTACAAAAAAAATTTCAAAAAACGGACTTGTTTGAGCAGCACAATTCTGGTGCTGTAGTTGTAGGATATGTCTCAAAACGTCATCAGGAGTCCCTACAAAACCTAAAAATGGCATAAAATGCTTTTTTTGGGAAAACTTTTTTTTTACAAAAAAAATTTCAAAAAACGGACTTGTTTGAGCAGCACAATTCTGGTGCTGTAGTTGTAGGAGATGTCTCAAAACGTCATCAGGAGTCCCGACTAAACCCGTAAATGTAAGAAAATGTAAGAAAATGCATTTTTTAAGAAAAACATTTTTTGCTAAAATGTCGTAAGGGGGGACCCTGTCGTAAAAATTCCAAAAAACGGACTTGATTCAGCAGCACAATTCTGGTGCTGTAGTTGTAGGAGATGTCTTAAAACGTCATCAGGAGTCCCTACAAAACCTAAAAATGGCATAAAATGCTTTTTTTGGGAAAACTTTTTTTTTACAAAAAAAAATTCAAAAAACGGACTTGTTTGAGCAGCACAATTCTGGTGCTGTAGTTGTAGGAGATGTCTCAAAACGTCATCAGGAGTCCCGACTAAACCCGTAAATGTAAGAAAATGTAAGAAAATGCATTTTTTAAGAAAAACATTTTTTGCTAAAATGTCGTAAGGGGGGACCCTGTCGTAAAAATGCCAAAAAACGGACTTGCTTCAGCAGTACAATTCTGGTGCTGTAGTTGTAGGAGATGTCTCAAAACGTCATCAGGAGTCCCTACAAAACCTAAAAATGGCATAAAATGCTTTTTTTGGGAAAACTTTTTTTTTACAAAAAAAATTTCAAAAAACGGACTTGTTTGAGCAGCACAATTCTGGTGCTGTAGTTGTAGGAGATGTCTCAAAACGTCATCAGGAGTCCCGACTAAACCCGTAAATGTAAGAAGATGTAAGAAAATGCATTTTTTAAGAAAAACATTTTTTGCTAAAATGTCGTAAGGGGGGACCCTGTCGTAAAAATGCCAAAAAACGGACTTGATTCAGCAGCACAATTCTGGTGCTGTAGTTGTAGGAGATGTCTCAAAACGTCATCAGGAGTCCCTACAAAACCTAAAAATGGCATAAAATGCTTTTTTTGGGAAAACTTTTTTTTTACAAAAAAAAATTCAAAAAACGGACTTGATTGAGCAGCACAATTCTGGTGCTGTAGTTGTAGGATATGTCTCAAAACGTCATCAGGAGTCCCGACTAAACCCGTAAATGTAAGAAAATGTAAGAAAATGCATTTTTTAAGAAAAACATTTTTTGCTAAAATGTCGTAAGGGGGGACCCTGTCGTAAAAATGCCAAAAAACGGACTTGATTCAGCAGCACAATTCTGGTGCTGTAGTTGTAGGAGATGTCTCAAAACGTCATCAGGAGTCCCTACAAAACCTAAAAATGGCATAAAATGCTTTTTTTGGGAAAACTTTTTTTTTACAAAAAAAAATTCAAAAAACGGACTTGTTTGAGCAGCACAATTCTGGTGCTGTAGTTGTAGGAGATGTCTCAAAACGTCATCAGGAGTCCCGACTAAACCCGTAAATGTAAGAAAATGTAAGAAAATGCATTTTTTAAGAAAAACATTTTTGCTAAAATGTCGTAAGGGGGGACCCTGTCGTAAAAATGCCAAAAAACGGACTTGATTCAGCAGTACAATTCTGGTGCTGTAGTTGTAGGAGATGTCTCAAAACGTAATCAGGAGTCCCTACAAAACCTAAAAATGGCATAAAATGCTTTTTTTGGGAAAACTTTTTTTTTACAAAAAAAAATTCAAAAAACGGACTTGTTTGAGCAGCACAATTCTGGTGCTGTAGTTGTAGGAGATGTCTCAAAACGTCATCAGTAGTCCCGACTAAACCCGTAAATGTAAGAAAATGTAAGAAAATGCATTTTTTAAGAAAAACATTTTTTGCTAAAATGTCGTAAGGGGGGACCCTGTCGTAAAAATGCCAAAAAACGGACTTGCTTCAGCAGCACAATTCTGGTGCTGTAGTTGTAGGAGATGTCTTAAAACGTCATCAGGAGTCCCTACAAAACCTAAAAATGGCATAAAATGCTTTTTTTGGGAAAACTTTTTTTTTACAAAAAAAAATTAAAAAAACGGACTTGTTTGAGCAGCACAATTCTGGTGCTGTAGTTGTAGGAGATGTCTCAAAACGTCATCAGGAGTCCCGACTAAACCCGTAAATGTAAGAAAATGCATTTTTTAAGAAAAACATTTTTTGCTAAAATGTCGTAAGGGGGGACCCTGTCGTAAAAATTCCAAAAAACGGACTTGATTCAGCAGCACAATTCTGGTGCTGTAGTTGTAGGAGATGTCTCAAAACGTCATCAGGAGTCCCTACAAAACCTAAAAATGGCATAAAATGCTTTTTTTGGGAAAACTTTTTTTTTACAAAAAAAATTTCAAAAAACAGACTTGCTTCAGCAGCACAATTCTGGTGCTGTAGTTGTAGGAGATGTCTCAAAACGTCATCAGGAGTCCCGACTAAACCCGTAAATGTAAGAAAATGTAAGAAAATGCATTTTTTAAGAAAAACATTTTTTGCTAAAATGTCGTAAGGGGGGACCCTGTCGTAAAAATGCCAAAAAACGGACTTGCTTCAGCAGTACAATTCTGGTGCTGTAGTTGTAGGAGATGTCTCAAAACGTCATCAGGAGTCCCTACAAAACCTAAAAATGGCATAAAATGCTTTTTTTGGGAAAACTTTTTTTTTACAAAAAAAAATTCAAAAAACGGACTTGTTTGAGCAGCACAATTCTGGTGCTGTAGTTGTAGGAGATGTCTCAAAACGTCATCAGGAGTCCCGACTAAACCCGTAAATGTAAGAAAATGTAAGAAAATGCATTTTTTAAGAAAAACATTTTTTGCTAAAATGTCGTAAGGGGGGACCCTGTCGTAAAAATTCCAAAAAACGGACTTGATTCAGCAGCACAATTCTGGTGCTGTAGTTGTAGGAGATGTCTTAAAACGTCATCAGGAGTCCCTACAAAACCTAAAAATGGCATAAAATGCTTTTTTTGGGAAAACTTTTTTTTTACAAAAAAAAATTCAAAAAACTGACTTGTTTGAGCAGCACAATTCTGGTGCTGTAGTTGTAGGAGATGTCTCAAAACGTCATCAGGAGTCCCGACTAAACCCGTAAATGTAAGAAAATGTAAGAAAATGCATTTTTTAAGAAAAACATTTTTTGCTAAAATGTCGTAAGGGGGGACCCTGTCGTAAAAATGCCAAAAAACGGACTTGATTCAGCAGCACAATTCTGGTGCTGTAGTTGTAGGAGATGTCTCAAAACGTCATCAGGAGTCCCTACAAAACCTAAAAATGGCATAAAATGCTTTTTTTGGGAAAACTTTTTTTTTACAAAAAAAATTTCAAAAAACGGACTTGTTTGAGCAGCACAATTCTGGTGCTGTAGTTGTAGGATATGTCTCAAAACGTCATCAGGAGTCCCTACAAAACCTAAAAATGGCATAAAATGCTTTTTTTGGGAAAACTTTTTTTTTACAAAAAAAATTTCAAAAAACGGACTTGTTTGAGCAGCACAATTCTGGTGCTGTAGTTGTAGGAGATGTCTCAAAACGTCATCAGGAGTCCCGACTAAACCCGTAAATGTAAGAAAATGTAAGAAAATGCATTTTTTAAGAAAAACATTTTTTGCTAAAATGTCGTAAGGGGGGACCCTGTCGTAAAAATTCCAAAAAACGGACTTGATTCAGCAGCACAATTCTGGTGCTGTAGTTGTAGGAGATGTCTTAAAACGTCATCAGGAGTCCCTACAAAACCTAAAAATGGCATAAAATGCTTTTTTTGGGAAAACTTTTTTTTTACAAAAAAAAATTCAAAAAACGGACTTGTTTGAGCAGCACAATTCTGGTGCTGTAGTTGTAGGAGATGTCTCAAAACGTCATCAGGAGTCCCGACTAAACCCGTAAATGTAAGAAAATGTAAGAAAATGCATTTTTTAAGAAAAACATTTTTTGCTAAAATGTCGTAAGGGGGGACCCTGTCGTAAAAATGCCAAAAAACGGACTTGCTTCAGCAGTACAATTCTGGTGCTGTAGTTGTAGGAGATGTCTCAAAACGTCATCAGGAGTCCCTACAAAACCTAAAAATGGCATAAAATGCTTTTTTTGGGAAAACTTTTTTTTTACAAAAAAAATTTCAAAAAACGGACTTGTTTGAGCAGCACAATTCTGGTGCTGTAGTTGTAGGAGATGTCTCAAAACGTCATCAGGAGTCCCGACTAAACCCGTAAATGTAAGAAGATGTAAGAAAATGCATTTTTTAAGAAAAACATTTTTTGCTAAAATGTCGTAAGGGGGGACCCTGTCGTAAAAATGCCAAAAAACGGACTTGATTCAGCAGCACAATTCTGGTGCTGTAGTTGTAGGAGATGTCTCAAAACGTCATCAGGAGTCCCTACAAAACCTAAAAATGGCATAAAATGCTTTTTTTGGGAAAACTTTTTTTTTACAAAAAAAAATTCAAAAAACGGACTTGATTGAGCAGCACAATTCTGGTGCTGTAGTTGTAGGATATGTCTCAAAACGTCATCAGGAGTCCCGACTAAACCCGTAAATGTAAGAAAATGCATTTTTTAAGAAAAACATTTTTTGCTAAAATGTCGTAAGGGGGGACCCTGTCGTAAAAATGCCAAAAAACGGACTTGATTCAGCAGCACAATTCTGGTGCTGTAGTTGTAGGAGATGTCTCAAAACGTCATCAGGAGTCCCTACAAAACCTAAAAATGGCATAAAATGCTTTTTTTGGGAAAACTTTTTTTTTACAAAAAAAAATTCAAAAAACGGACTTGTTTGAGCAGCACAATTCTGGTGCTGTAGTTGTAGGAGATGTCTCAAAACGTCATCAGGAGTCCCGACTAAACCCGTAAATGTAAGAAAATGTAAGAAAATGCATTTTTTAAGAAAAACATTTTTGCTAAAATGTCGTAAGGGGGGACCCTGTCGTAAAAATGCCAAAAAACGGACTTGATTCAGCAGTACAATTCTGGTGCTGTAGTTGTAGGAGATGTCTCAAAACGTAATCAGGAGTCCCTACAAAACCTAAAAATGGCATAAAATGCTTTTTTTGGGAAAACTTTTTTTTTACAAAAAAAAATTCAAAAAACGGACTTGTTTGAGCAGCACAATTCTGGTGCTGTAGTTGTAGGAGATGTCTCAAAACGTCATCAGTAGTCCCGACTAAACCCGTAAATGTAAGAAAATGTAAGAAAATGCATTTTTTAAGAAAAACATTTTTTGCTAAAATGTCGTAAGGGGGGACCCTGTCGTAAAAATGCCAAAAAACGGACTTGCTTCAGCAGCACAATTCTGGTGCTGTAGTTGTAGGAGATGTCTTAAAACGTCATCAGGAGTCCCTACAAAACCTAAAAATGGCATAAAATGCTTTTTTTGGGAAAACTTTTTTTTTACAAAAAAAAATTAAAAAAACGGACTTGTTTGAGCAGCACAATTCTGGTGCTGTAGTTGTAGGAGATGTCTCAAAACGTCATCAGGAGTCCCGACTAAACCCGTAAATGTAAGAAAATGCATTTTTTAAGAAAAACATTTTTTGCTAAAATGTCGTAAGGGGGGACCCTGTCGTAAAAATGCCAAAAAACGGACTTGCTTCAGCAGTACAATTCTGGTGCTGTAGTTGTAGGAGATGTCTCAAAACGTCATCAGGAGTCCCTACAAAACCTAAAAATGGCATAAAATGCTTTTTTTGGGAAAACTTTTTTTTTACAAAAAATTTTTCAAAAAACGGACTTGTTTGAGCAGCACAATTCTGGTGCTGTAGTTGTAGGAGATGTCTCAAAACGTCATCAGGAGTCCCGACTAAACCCGTAAATGTAAGAAAATGTAAGAAAATGCATTTTTTAAGAAAAACATTTTTTGCTAAAATGTCGTAAGGGGGGACCCTGTCGTAAAAATGCCAAAAAACGGACTTGCTTCAGCAGTACAATTCTGGTGCTGTAGTTGTAGGAGATGTCTCAAAACGTCATCAGGAGTCCCTACAAAACCTAAAAATGGCATAAAATGCTTTTTTTGGGAAAACTTTTTTTTTACAAAAAAAAATTCAAAAAACGGACTTGTTTGAGCAGCACAATTCTGGTGCTGTAGTTGTAGGAGATGTCTCAAAACGTCATCAGGAGTCCCGACTAAACCCGTAAATGTAAGAAAATGTAAGAAAATGCATTTTTTAAGAAAAACATTTTTTGCTAAAATGTCGTAAGGGGGGACCCTGTCGTAAAAATGCCAAAAAACGGACTTGCTTCAGCAGTACAATTCTGGTGCTGTAGTTGTAGGAGATGTCTCAAAACGTCATCAGGAGTCCCTACAAAACCTAAAAATGGCATAAAATGCTTTTTTTGGGAAAACTTTTTTTTTACAAAAAAAAATTCAAAAAACGGACTTGTTTGAGCAGCACAATTCTGGTGCTGTAGTTGTAGGAGATGTCTCAAAACGTCATCAGGAGTCCCGACTAAACCCGTAAATGTAAGAAAATGTAAGAAAATGCATTTTTTAAGAAAAACATTTTTTGCTAAAATGTCGTAAGGGGGGACCCTGTCGTAAAAATTCCAAAAAACGGACTTGATTCAGCAGCACAATTCTGGTGCTGTAGTTGTAGGAGATGTCTTAAAACGTCATCAGGAGTCCCTACAAAACCTAAAAATGGCATAAAATGCTTTTTTTGGGAAAACTTTTTTTTTACAAAAAAAAATTCAAAAAACTGACTTGTTTGAGCAGCACAATTCTGGTGCTGTAGTTGTAGGAGATGTCTCAAAACGTCATCAGGAGTCCCTACAAAACCTAAAAATGGCATAAAATGCTTTTTTTGGGAAAACTTTTTTTTTACAAAAAAAATTTCAAAAAACGGACTTGTTTGAGCAGCACAATTCTGGTGCTGTAGTTGTAGGAGATGTCTCAAAACGTCATCAGGAGTCCCGACTAAACCCGTAAATGTAAGAAAATGTAAGAAAATGCATTTTTTAAGAAAAACATTTTTTGCTAAAATGTCGTAAGGGGGGACCCTGTCGTAAAAATTCCAAAAAACGGACTTGATTCAGCAGCACAATTCTGGTGCTGTAGTTGTAGGAGATGTCTTAAAACGTCATCAGGAGTCCCTACAAAACCTAAAAATGGCATAAAATGCTTTTTTTGGGAAAACTTTTTTTTTACAAAAAAAAATTCAAAAAACGGACTTGTTTGAGCAGCACAATTCTGGTGCTGTAGTTGTAGGAGATGTCTCAAAACGTCATCAGGAGTCCCGACTAAACCCGTAAATGTAAGAAAATGTAAGAAAATGCATTTTTTAAGAAAAACATTTTTTGCTAAAATGTCGTAAGGGGGGACCCTGTCGTAAAAATGCCAAAAAACGGACTTGCTTCAGCAGTACAATTCTGGTGCTGTAGTTGTAGGAGATGTCTCAAAACGTCATCAGGAGTCCCTACAAAACCTAAAAATGGCATAAAATGCTTTTTTTGGGAAAACTTTTTTTTTACAAAAAAAATTTCAAAAAACGGACTTGTTTGAGCAGCACAATTCTGGTGCTGTAGTTGTAGGAGATGTCTCAAAACGTAATCAGGAGTCCCGACTAAACCCGTAAATGTAAGAAAATGTAAGAAAATGCATTTTTTAAGAAAAACATTTTTTGCTAAAATGTCGTAAGGGGGGACCCTGTCGTAAAAATGCCAAAAAACGGACTTGCTTCAGCAGTACAATTATGGTGCTGTAGTTGTAGGAGATGTCTCAAAACGTCATCAGGAGTCCCTACAAAACCTAAAAATGGCATAAAATGCTTTTTTTGGGAAAACTTTTTTTTTACAAAAAAAATTTCAAAAAACGGACTTGTTTGAGCAGCACAATTCTGGTGCTGTAGTTGTAGGAGATGTCTCAAAACGTCATCAGGAGTCCCGACTAAACCCGTAAATGTAAGAAAATGTAAGAAAATGCATTTTTTAAGAAAAACATTTTTTGCTAAAATGTCGTAAAAATGCCAAAAAACGGACTTGCTTCAGCAGTACAATTCTGGTGCTGTAGTTGTAGGAGATGTCTCAAAACGTCATCAGGAGTCCCTACAAAACCTAAAAATGGCATAAAATGCTTTTTTTGGGAAAACTTTTTTTTTACAAAAAAAAATTCAAAAAACGGACTTGTTTTAGCAGCACAATTCTGGTGCTGTAGTTGTAGGAGATGTCTCAAAACGTCATCAGGAGTCCCGACTAAACCCGTAAATGTAAGAAAATGTAAGAAAATGCATTTTTTAAGAAAAACATTTTTTGCTAAAATGTCGTAAGGGGGGACCCTGTCGTAAAAATTCCAAAAAACGGACTTGATTCAGCAGCACAATTCTGGTGCTGTAGTTGTAGGAGATGTCTTAAAACGTCATCAGGAGTCCCTACAAAACCTAAAAATGGCATAAAATACTTTTTTTGGGAAAACTTTTTTTTTACAAAAAAAAATTCAAAAAACTGACTTGTTTGAGCAGCACAATTCTGGTGCTGTAGTTGTAGGAGATGTCTCAAAACGTCATCAGGAGTCCCGACTAAACCCGTAAATGTAAGAAAATGTAAGAAAATGCATTTTTTAAGAAAAACATTTTTTGCTAAAATGTCGTAAGGGGGGACCCTGTCGTAAAAATGCCAAAAAACGGACTTGATTCAGCAGCACAATTCTGGTGCTGTAGTTGTAGGAGATGTCTCAAAACGTCATCAGGAGTCCCTACAAAACTTAAAAATGGCATAAAATGCTTTTTTTGGGAAAACTTTTTTTTTACAAAAAAAATTTCAAAAAACAGACTTGCTTCAGCAGCACAATTCTAGTGCTGTAGTTGTAGGAGATGTCTCAAAACGTCATCAGGAGTCCCGATTAAACCCGTAAATGTAAGAAAATGTAAGAAAATGCATTTTTTAAGAAAAACATTTTTTGCTAAAATGTCGTAAGGGGGGACCCTGTCGTAAAAATGCCAAAAAACGGACTTGCTTCGGCAGTACAATTCTGGTGCTGTAGTTGTAGGAGATGTCTCAAAACGTCATCAGGAGTCCCTACAAAACCTAAAAATGGCATAAAATGCTTTTTTTGGGAAAACTTTTTTTTTACAAAAAAAAATTCAAAAAACGGACTTGTTTGAGCAGCACAATTCTGGTGCTGTAGTTGTAGGAGATGTCTCAAAACGTCATCAGGAGTCCCGACTAAACCCGTAAATGTAAGAAAATGTAAGAAAATGCATTTTTTAAGAAAAACATTTTTTGCTAAAATGTCGTAAGGGGGGACCCTGTCGTAAAAATGCCAAAAAACGGACTTGCTTCAGCAGTACAATTCTGGTGCTGTAGTTGTAGGAGATGTCTCAAAACGTCATCAGGAGTCCCTACAAAACCTAAAAATGGCATAAAATGCTTTTTTTGGGAAAACTTTTTTTTTACAAAAAAAAATTCAAAAAACGGACTTGTTTGAGCAGCACAATTCTGGTGCTGTAGTTGTAGGAGATGTCTCAAAACGTCATCAGGAGTCCCGACTAAACCCGTAAATGTAAGAAAATGTAAGAAAATGCATTTTTTAAGAAAAAAATTTTTTGCTAAAATGTCGTAAGGGGGGACCCTGTCGTAAAAATGCCAAAAAACGGACTTGCTTCAGCAGTACAATTCTGGTGCTGTAGTTGTAGGAGATGTCTCAAAACGTCATCAGGAGTCCCTACAAAACCTAAAAATGGCATAAAATGCTTTTTTTGGGAAAACTTTTTTTTTACAAAAAAAAATTCAAAAAACGGACTTGTTTGAGCAGCACAATTCTGGTGCTGTAGTTGTAGGAGATGTCTCAAAACGTCATCAGGAGTCCCGACTAAACCCGTAAATGTAAGAAAATGTAAGAAAATGCATTTTTTAAGAAAAACATTTTTTGCTAAAATGTCGTAAGGGGGGACCCTGTCGTAAAAATTCCAAAAAACGGACTTGATTCAGCAGCACAATTCTGGTGCTGTAGTTGTAGGAGATGTCTTAAAACGTCATCAGGAGTCCCTACAAAACCTAAAAATGGCATAAAATGCTTTTTTTGGGAAAACTTTTTTTTTACAAAAAAAAATTCAAAAAACTGACTTGTTTGAGCAGCACAATTCTGGTGCTGTAGTTGTAGGAGATGTCTCAAAACGTCATCAGGAGTCCCGACTAAACCCGTAAATGTAAGAAAATGTAAGAAAATGCATTTTTTAAGAAAAACATTTTTTGCTAAAATGTCGTAAGGGGGGACCCTGTCGTAAAAATGCCAAAAAACCGACTTGATTCAGCAGCACAATTCTGGTGCTGTAGTTGTAGGAGATGTCTCAAAACGTCATCAGGAGTCCCTACAAAACCTAAAAATGGCATAAAATGCTTTTTTTGGGAAAACTTTTTTTTTACAAAAAAAATTTCAAAAAACGGACTTGTTTGAGCAGCACAATTCTGGTGCTGTAGTTGTAGGAGATGTCTCAAAACGTCATCAGGAGTCCCGACTAAACCCGTAAATGTAAGAAAATGTAAGAAAATGCATTTTTTAAGAAAAACATTTTTTGCTAAAATGTCGTAAGGGGGGACCCTGTCGTAAAAATTCCAAAAAACGGACTTGATTCAGCAGCACAATTCTGGTGCTGTAGTTGTAGGATATGTCTCAAAACGTCATCAGGAGTCCCTACAAAACCTAAAAATGGCATAAAATGCTTTTTTTGGGAAAACTTTTTTTTTACAAAAAAAAATTCAAAAAACGGACTTGTTTGAGCAGCACAATTCTGGTGCTGTAGTTGTAGGAGATGTCTCAAAACGTCATCAGGAGTCCCGACTAAACCCGTAAATGTAAGAAAATGTAAGAAAATGCATTTTTTAAGAAAAACATTTTTTGCTAAAATGTCGTAAGGGGGGACCCTGTCGTAAAAATGCCAAAAAACGGACTTGCTTCAGCAGTACAATTCTGGTGCTGTAGTTGTAGGAGATGTCTCAAAACGTCATCAGGAGTCCCTACAAAACCTAAAAATGGCATAAAATGCTTTTTTTGGGAAAACTTTTTTTTTACAAAAAAAATTTCAAAAAACGGACTTGTTTGAGCAGCACAATTCTGGTGCTGTAGTTGTAGGAGATGTCTCAAAACGTAATCAGGAGTCCCGACTAAACCCGTAAATGTAAGAAAATGTAAGAAAATGCATTTTTTAAGAAAAACATTTTTTGCTAAAATGTCGTAAGGGGGGACCCTGTCGTAAAAATGCCAAAAAACGGACTTGCTTCAGCAGTACAATTCTGGTGCTGTAGTTGTAGGAGATGTCTCAAAACGTCATCAGGAGTCCCTACAAAACCTAAAAATGGCATAAAATGCTTTTTTTGGGAAAACTTTTTTTTTACAAAAAAAAATTCAAAAAACGGACTTGTTTGAGCAGCACAATTCTGGTGCTGTAGTTGTAGGAGATGTCTCAAAACGTCATCAGGAGTCCCGACTAAACCCGTAAATGTAAGAAAATGTAAGAAAATGCATTTTTTAAGAAAAACATTTTTTGCTAAAATGTCGTAAGGGGGGACCCTGTCGTAAAAATGCCAAAAAACGGACTTGATTCAGCAGCACAATTCTGGTGCTGTAGTTGTAGGAGATGTCTCAAAACGTCATCAGGAGTCCCTACAAAACCTAAAAATGGCATAAAATGCTTTTTTTGGGAAAACTTTTTTTTTACAAAAAAAAATTCAAAAAACGGACTTGTTTGAGCAGCACAATTCTGGTGCTGTAGTTGTAGGAGATGTCTCAAAACGTCATCAGGAGTCCCGACTAAACCCGTAAATGTAAGAAAATGTAAGAAAATGCATTTTTTAAGAAAAACATTTTTGCTAAAATGTCGTAAGGGGGGACCCTGTCGTAAAAATGCCAAAAAACGGACTTGATTCAGCAGTACAATTCTGGTGCTGTAGTTGTAGGAGATGTCTCAAAACGTAATCAGGAGTCCCTACAAAACCTAAAAATGGCATAAAATGCTTTTTTTGGGAAAACTTTTTTTTTACAAAAAAAAATTCAAAAAACGGACTTGTTTGAGCAGCACAATTCTGGTGCTGTAGTTGTAGGAGATGTCTCAAAACGTCATCAGTAGTCCCGACTAAACCCGTAAATGTAAGAAAATGTAAGAAAATGCATTTTTTAAGAAAAACATTTTTTGCTAAAATGTCGTAAGGGGGACCCTGTCGTAAAAATGCCAAAAAACGGACTTGATTCAGCAGCACAATTCTGGTGCTGTAGTTGTAGGAGATGTCTTAAAACGTCATCAGGAGTCCCTACAAAACCTAAAAATGGCATAAAATGCTTTTTTTGGGAAAACTTTTTTTTTACAAAAAAAAATTCAAAAAACGGACTTGTTTGAGCAGCACAATTCTGGTGCTGTAGTTGTAGGAGATGTCTCAAAACGTCATCAGGAGTCCCGACTAAACCCGTAAATGTAAGAAAATGCATTTTTTAAGAAAAACATTTTTTGCTAAAATGTCGTAAGGGGGGACCCTGTCGTAAAAATGCCAAAAAACGGACTTGCTTCAGCAGTACAATTCTGGTGCTGTAGTTGTAGGAGATGTCTCAAAACGTCATCAGGAGTCCCGACTAAACCCGTAAATGTAAGAAAATGTAAGAAAATGCATTTTTTAAGAAAAACATTTTTGCTAAAATGTCGTAAGGGGGGACCCTGTCGTAAAAATGCCAAAAAACGGACTTGATTCAGCAGTACAATTCTGGTGCTGTAGTTGTAGGAGATGTCTCAAAACGTAATCAGGAGTCCCTACAAAACCTAAAAATGGCATAAAATGCTTTTTTTGGGAAAACTTTTTTTTTACAAAAAAAAATTCAAAAAACGGACTTGTTTGAGCAGCACAATTCTGGTGCTGTAGTTGTAGGAGATGTCTCAAAACGTCATCAGTAGTCCCGACTAAACCCGTAAATGTAAGAAAATGTAAGAAAATGCATTTTTTAAGAAAAACATTTTTTGCTAAAATGTCGTAAGGGGGGACCCTGTCGTAAAAATGCCAAAAAACGGACTTGCTTCAGCAGCACAATTCTGGTGCTGTAATTGTAGGAGATGTCTTAAAACGTCATCAGGAGTCCCTACAAAACCTAAAAATGGCATAAAATGCTTTTTTTGGGAAAACTTTTTTTTTACAAAAAAAAATTCAAAAAACGGACTTGTTTGAGCAGCACAATTCTGGTGCTGTAGTTGTAGGAGATGTCTCAAAACGTCATCAGGAGTCCCGACTAAACCCGTAAATGTAAGAAAATGCATTTTTTAAGAAAAACATTTTTTGCTAAAATGTCGTAAGGGGGGACCCTGTCGTAAAAATGCCAAAAAACGGACTTGCTTCAGCAGTACAATTCTGGTGCTGTAGTTGTAGGAGATGTCTCAAAACGTCATCAGGAGTCCCTACAAAACCTAAAAATGGCATAAAATGCTTTTTTTGGGAAAACTTTTTTTTTACAAAAAATTTTTCAAAAAACGGACTTGTTTGAGCAGCACAATTCTGGTGCTGTAGTTGTAGGAGATGTCTCAAAACGTCATCAGGAGTCCCGACTAAACCCGTAAATGTAAGAAAATGTAAGAAAATGCATTTTTTAAGAAAAACATTTTTTGCTAAAATGTCGTAAGGGGGGACCCTGTCGTAAAAATACCAAAAAACGGACTTGCTTCAGCAGTACAATTCTGGTGCTGTAGTTGTAGGAGATGTCTCAAAACGTCATCAGGAGTCCCTACAAAACCTAAAAATGGCATAAAATGCTTTTTTTGGGAAAACTTTTTTTTTACAAAAAAAAATTCAAAAAACGGACTTGTTTGAGCAGCACAATTCTGGTGCTGTAGTTGTAGGAGATGTCTCAAAACGTCATCAGGAGTCCCGACTAAACCCGTAAATGTAAGAAAATGTAAGAAAATGCATTTTTTAAGAAAAACATTTTTTGCTAAAATGTCGTAAGGGGGGACCCTGTCGTAAAAATGCCAAAAAACGGACTTGCTTCAGCAGTACAATTCTGGTGCTGTAGTTGTAGGAGATGTCTCAAAACGTCATCAGGAGTCCCTACAAAACCTAAAAATGGCATAAAATGCTTTTTTTGGGAAAACTTTTTTTTACAAAAAAAAATTCAAAAAACGGACTTGTTTGAGCAGCACAATTCTGGTGCTGTAGTTGTAGGAGATGTCTCAAAACGTCATCAGGAGTCCCGACTAACCCGTAAATGTAAGAAAATGTAAGAAAATGCATTTTTTAAGAAAAACATTTTTTGCTAAAATGTCGTAAGGGGGGACCCTGTCGTAAAAATCCAAAAAACGGACTTGATTCAGCAGCACAATTCTGGTGCTGTAGTTGTAGGAGATGTCTTAAAACGTCATCAGGAGTCCCTACAAAACCTAAAAATGGCATAGAAATGCTTTTTTTTGGGAAAACTTTTTTTTTACAAAAAAAAATTCAAAAAACTGACTTGTTTGAGCAGCACAATTCTGGTGCTGTAGTTGTAGGAGATGTCTCAAAACGTCATCAGGAGTCCCTACAAAACCTAAAAATGGCATAAAATGCTTTTTTTGGGAAAACTTTTTTTTTACAAAAAAAATTTCAAAAAACGGACTTGTTTGAGCAGCACAATTCTGGTGCTGTAGTTGTAGGAGATGTCTCAAAACGTCATCAGGAGTCCCGACTAAACCCGTAAATGTAAGAAAATGTAAGAAAATGCATTTTTTAAGAAAAACATTTTTTGCTAAAATGTCGTAAGGGGGGACCCTGTCGTAAAAATGCCAAAAAACGGACTTGATTCAGCAGCACAATTCTGGTGCTGTAGTTGTAGGAGATGTCTCAAAACGTCATCAGGAGTCCCTACAAAACCTAAAAATGGCATTAAATGCTTTTTTTGGAAAAACTTTTTTTTACAAAAAAAATTTCAAAAAACAGACTTGCTTCAGCAGCACAATTCTAGTGCTGTAGTTGTAGGAGATGTCTCAAAACGTCATCAGGAGTCCCGACTAAACCCGTAAATGTAAGAAAATGTAAGAAAATGCATTTTTTAAGAAAAACATTTTTTGCTAAAATGTCGTAAGGGGGGACCCTGTCGTAAAAATGCCAAAAAACGGACTTGATTCAGCAGCACAATTCTGGTGCTGTAGTTGTAGGAGATGTCTCAAAACGTCATCAGGAGTCCCTACAAAACCTAAAAATGGCATAAAATGCTTTTTTTGGGAAAACTTTTTTTTTACAAAAAAAATTTCAAAAAACAGACTTGCTTCAGCAGCACAATTCTGGTGCTGTAGTTGTAGGAGATGTCTCAAAACGTCATCAGGAGTCCCGACTAAACCGTAAATGTAAGAAAATGTAAGAAAATGCATTTTTTAAGAAAACATTTTTTGCTAAAATGTCGTAAGGGGGGACCCTGTCGTAAAAATTCCAAAAAACGGACTTGATTCAGCAGCACAATTCTGGTGCTGTAGTTGTAGGAGATGTCTTAAAACGTCATCAGGAGTCCCTACAAACCTAAAAATGGCATAAAATGCTTTTTTTGGGAAAACTTTTTTTTTACAAAAAAAATTCAAAAAACGGACTTGTTTGAGCAGCACAATTCTGGTGCTGTAGTTGTAGGAGATGTCTCAAAACGTCATCAGGAGTCCCGACTAAACCCGTAAATGTAAGAAAATGTAAGAAAATGCATTTTTTAAGAAAAACATTTTTTGCTAAAATGTCGTAAGGGGGGACCCTGTCGTAAAAATGCCAAAAAACGGACTTGCTTCAGCAGTACAATTCTGGTGCTGTAGTTGTAGGAGATGTCTCAAAACGTCATCAGAGTCCCTACAAAACCTAAAAATGGCATAAAATGCTTTTTTTGGGAAAACTTTTTTTTTACAAAAAAAATTTCAAAAAACGGACTTGTTTGAGCAGCACAATTCTGGTGCTGTAGTTGTAGGAGATGTCTCAAAACGTCATCAGGAGTCCCGACTAAACCCGTAAATGTAAGAAAATGTAAGAAAATGCATTTTTTAAGAAAAACATTTTTTGCTAAAATGTCGTAAGGGGGGACCCTGTCGTAAAAATGCCAAAAAACGGACTTGATTCAGCAGCACAATTCTGGTGCTGTAGTTGTAGGAGATGTCTCAAACGTCATCAGGAGTCCCTACAAAACCTAAAAATGGCATAAAATGCTTTTTTTGGGAAAACCTTTTTTTTACAAAAAAATTTTCAAAAAACAGACTTGCTTCAGCAGCACAATTCTGGTGCTGTAGTTGTAGGAGATGTCTCAAAACGTCATCAGGAGTCCCGACTAAACCCGTAAATGTAAGAAAATGTAAGAAAATGCATTTTTTAAGAAAAACATTTTTTGCTAAAATGTCGTAAGGGGGGACCCTGTCGTAAAAATGCCAAAAAACGGACTTGATTCAGCAGCACAATTCTGGTGCTGTAGTTGTAGGAGATGTCTCAAAACGTCATCAGGAGTCCCTACAAAACCTAAAAATGGCATAAAATGCTTTTTTTTGGGAAAACTTTTTTTTACAAAAAAAATTCAAAAAACGGACTTGTTTGAGCAGCACAATTCTGGTGCTGTAGTTGTAGGATATGTCTCAAAACGTCATCAGGAGTCCCGACTAAACCCGTAAATGTAAGAAAATGTAAGAAAATGCATTTTTTAAGAAAAACATTTTTTTGCTAAAATGTCGTAAGGGGGGACCCTGTCGTAAAAATGCCAAAAAACGGACTTGATTCAGCAGCACAATTCTGGTGCTGTAGTTGTAGGAGATGTCTCAAAACGTCATCAGGAGTCCCTACAAAACCTAAAAATGGCATAAAATGCTTTTTTTGGGAAAACTTTTTTTTTACAAAAAAAAATTCAAAAAACGGACTTGTTTGAGCAGCACAATTCTGGTGCTGTAGTTGTAGGAGATGTCTCAAAACGTCATCAGGAGTCCCGACTAAACCCGTAAATGTAAGAAAATGTAAGAAAATGCATTTTTTAAGAAAAACATTTTTTGCTAAAATGTCGTAAGGGGGGACCCTGTCGTAAAAATGCCAAAAAACTGACTTGATTCAGCAGTACAATTCTGGTGCTGTAGTTGTAGGAGATGTCTCAAAACGTCATCAGGAGTCCCTACAAAACCTAAAAATGGCATAAAATGCTTTTTTTGGGAAACTTTTTTTTACAAAAATTTTTCAAAAACGGACTTGTTTGAGCAGCACAATTATGGTGCTGTAGTTGTAGGAGATGTCTCAAAACGTCATCAGGAGTCCCGACTAAACCCGTAAATGTAAGAAAATGTAAGAAAATGCATTTTTTAAGAAAAACATTTTTTGCTAAAATGTCGTAAGGGGGGACCCTGTCGTAAAAATGCCAAAAAACGGACTTGCTTCAGCAGTACAATTGTGGTGCTGTAGTTGTAGGAGATGTCTCAAAACGTCATCAGGAGTCCCTACAAAACCTAAAAATGGCATAAAATGCTTTTTTTGGGAAAACTTTTTCTTTACAAAAAAAAATTCAAAAAAACGGACTTGTTTGAGCAGCACAATTCTGGTGCTGTAGTTGTAGGAGATGTCTCAAAACGTCATCAGGAGTCCCGACTAAACCCGTAAATGTAAGAAAATGTAAGAAAATGCATTTTTTAAGAAAAACATTTTTGCTAAAATGTCGTAAGGGGGGACCCTGTCGTAAAAATGCCAAAAAAAACGGACTTGATTCAGCAGCACAATTCTGGTGCTGTAGTTGTAGGAGATGTCTCAAAACGTCATCAGGAGTCCCTACAAAACCTAAAAATGGCATAAATGCTTTTTTTGGAAAACTTTTTTTTTACAAAAAAAAATTCAAAAAACGGACTTGTTTGAGCAGCACAATTCTGGTGCTGTAGTTGTAGGATATGTCTCAAAACGTCATCAGGAGTCCCGACTAAACCCGTAAATGTAAGAAAATGTAAGAAAATGCATTTTTAAGAAAAACATTTTTTGCTAAAATGTCGTAAGGGGGGACCCTGTCGTAAAAATGCCAAAAAAACGGACTTGATTCAGCAGCACAATTCTGGTGCTGTAGTTGTAGGAGATGTCTCAAAACGTCATCAGGAGTCCCTACAAAACCTAAAAATGGCATAAATGCTTTTTTTGGGAAAACTTTTTTTTACAAAAAAAATTTCAAAAAACGGACTTGTTTGAGCAGCACAATTCTGGTGCTGTAGTTGTAGGAGATGTCTCAAAACGTCATCAGGAGTCCCGACTAAACCCGTAAATGTAAGAAAATGTAAGAAAATGCATTTTTTAAGAAAAACATTTTTTGCTAAAATGTCGTAAGGGGGGACCCTGTCGTAAAAGCCAAAAAACTGACTTGATTCAGCAGCACAATTCTGGTGCTGTAGTTGTAGGAGATGTCTCAAAACGTCATCAGGAGTCCCGACTAAACCCGTAAATGTAAGAAAATGTAAGAAAATGCATTTTTTAAGAAAAACATTTTTTGCTAAAATGTCGTAAGGGGGGACCCTGTCGTAAAAATGCCAAAAAAAACGGACTTGCTTCAGCAGTACAATTCTGGTGCTGTAGTTGTAGGAGATGTCTCAAAACGTCATCAGGAGTCCCTACAAAACCTAAAAATGGCATAAAATGCTTTTTTTGGGAAAACTTTTTTTTTACAAAAAAAAAATTCAAAAAACGGACTTGTTTGAGCAGCACAATCTGGTGCTGTAGTTGTAGGAGATGTCTCAAAACGTCATCAGGAGTCCCGACTAAACCCGTAAATGTAAGAAAATGTAAGAAAATGCATTTTTAAGAAAAACATTTTTTGCTAAAATGTCGTAAGGGGGGGACCCTGTCGTAAAAATGCCAAAAAACGGACTTGCTTCAGCAGTACAATTCTGGTGCTGTAGTTGTAGGAGATGTCTCAAAACGTCATCAGGAGTCCCGACTAAACCCGTAAATGTAAGAAAATGTAAGAAAATGCATTTTTTAAGAAAAACATTTTTTGCTAAAATGTCGTAAGGGGGGACCCTGTCGTAAAAATGCCAAAAAAACGGACTTGATTCAGCAGCACAATTCTGGTGCTGTAGTTGTAGGAGATGTCTCAAAACGTCATCAGGAGTCCCTACAAAACCTAAAAATGGCATAAAATGCTTTTTTGGGAAAACTTTTTTTTTACAAAAAAAAATTCAAAAAACGGACTTGTTTGAGCAGCACAATTCTGGTGCTTTAGTTGTAGGATATGTCTCAAAACGTCATCAGGAGTCCCGACTAAACCGTAAATGTAAGAAAATGTAAGAAAATGCATTTTTTAAGAAAAACATTTTTTGCTAAAATGTCGTAAGGGGGGACCCTGTCGTAAAAATGCCAAAAAACGGACTTGATTCAGCAGCACAATTCTGGTGCTGTAGTTGTAGGAGATGTCTCAAAACGTCATCAGGAGTCCCTACAAAACCTAAAAATGGCATAAAATGCTTTTTTTGGGAAAACTTTTTTTTTTACAAAAAAAAATTCAAAAAACGGACTTGTTTGAGCAGCACAATTCTGGTGCTGTAGTTGTAGGAGATGTCTCAAAACGTCATCAGGAGTCCCGACTAAACCCGTAAATGTAAGAAAATGTAAGAAAATGCATTTTTTAAGAAAAACATTTTTTGCTAAAATGTCGTAAGGGGGGACCCTGTCGTAAAAATGCCAAAAAACTGACTTGATTCGGCAGTACAATTCTGGTGCTGTAGTTGTAGGAGATGTCTCAAAACGTCATCAGGAGTCCCTACAAACCTAAAAATGGCATAAAATGCTTTTTTTGGGAAAACTTTTTTTTTACAAAAAAAATTTCAAAAAACGGACTTGTTTGAGGCAGCACAATTCTGGTGCTGTAGTTGTAGGAGATGTCTCAAAACGTCATCAGGAGTCCCGACTAAACCCGTAAATGTAAGAAAATGTAAGAAAAGCATTTTTTAAGAAAAACATTTTTTGCTAAAATGTCGTAAGGGGGGACCCTGTCGTAAAAATTCCAAAAAACGGACTTGATTCAGCAGCACAATTCTGGTGCTGTAGTTGTAGGAGATGTCTCAAAACGTCATCAGGAGTCCCTACAAAACCTAAAAATGGCATAAAATGCTTTTTTTGGGAAAACTTTTTTTTTACAAAAATTTTTTCAAAAAACAGACTTGCTTCAGCAGCACAATTCTGGTGCTGTAGTTGTAGGAGATGTCTCAAAACGTCATCAGGAGTCCCGACTAAACCCGTAAATGTAAGAAAATGTAAGAAAATGCATTTTTTAAGAAAAACATTTTTTGCTAAAATGTCGTGAGGGGGGACCCCTGTCGTAAAAATGCCAAAAAACGGACTTGCTTCAGCAGTACAATTCTGGTGCTGTAGTTGTAGGAGATGTCTCAAAACGTCATCAGAGTCCCTACAAAACCTAAAAATGGCATAAAATGCTTTTTTTGGGGAAAACTTTTTTTTTACAAAAAAAATTTCAAAAAACGGACTTGTTTGAGCAGCACAATTCTGGTGCTGTAGTTGTAGGAGATGTCTCAAAACGTCATCAGTAGTCCCGACTAAACCCGTAAATGTAAGAAAATGTAAGAAAATGCATTTTTTAAGAAAAAATTTTTTGCTAAAATGTCGTAAGGGGGACCCTGTCGTAAAAATGCCAAAAAAACGGACTTGATTCAGCAGCACAATTCTGTGCTGTAGTTGTAGGAGATGTCTTAAAACGTCATCAGGAGTCCCTACAAAACCTAAAAATGGCATAAATGCTTTTTTTGGGAAAACTTTTTTTTTACAAAAAAAAAATTCAAAAAACGACTTGTTTGAGCAGCACAATTCTGGTGCTGTAGTTGTAGGAGATGTCTCAAAACGTCATCAGGAGTCCCGACTAAACCCGTAAATGTAAGAAAATGTAAGAAAATGCATTTTTAAGAAAAACATTTTTTGCTAAAATGTCGTAAAAATGCCAAAAAACGGACTTGCTTCAGCAGTACAATTCTGGTGCTGTAGTTGTAGGAGATGTCTCAAAACGTCATCAGGAGTCCCTACAAAACCTAAAAATGGCATAAAATGCTTTTTTTGGGAAAACTTTTTTTTTACAAAAAAAAATTCAAAAAACGGACTTGTTTGAGCAGCACAATTCTGGTGCTGTAGTTGTAGGAGATGTCTCAAAACGTCATCAGGAGTCCCGACTAAACCCGTAAATGTAAGAAAATGTAAGAAAATGCATTTTTTAAGAAAAACATTTTTTGCTAAAATGTCGTAAGGGGGGACCCTGTCGTAAAAATGCCAAAAAACGGACTTGCTTCGGCAGTACAATTCTGGTGCTGTAGTTGTAGGAGATGTCTCAAAACGTCATCAGGAGTCCCTACAAAACCTAAAAATGGCATAAAATGCTTTTTTTGGGAAAACTTTTTTTTTACAAAAAAAAATTAAAAAAACGGACTTGTTTGAGCAGCACAATTCTGGTGCTGTAGTTGTAGGAGATGTCTCAAAACGTCATCAGGAGTCCCGACTAAACCCGTAAATGTAAGAAAATGTAAGAAAATGCATTTTTTAAGAAAAACATTTTTTGCTAAAATGTCGTAAGGGGGGACCCTGTCGTAAAAATGCCAAAAAACGGACTTGCTTCAGCAGTACAATTCTGGTGCTGTAGTTGTAGGAGATGTCTCAAAACGTCATCAGGAGTCCCTACAAAACCTAAAAATGGCATAAAATGCTTTTTTTGGGAAAACTTTTTTTTTACAAAAAAAAATTCAAAAAACGGACTTGTTTGAGCAGCACAATTCTGGTGCTGTAGTTGTAGGAGATGTCTCAAAACGTCATCAGGAGTCCCGACTAAACCCGTAAATGTAAGAAAATGTAAGAAAATGCATTTTTTAAGAAAAACATTTTTTGCTAAAATGTCGTAAGGGGGGACCCTGTCGTAAAAATTCCAAAAAACGGACTTGATTCAGCAGCACAATTCTGGTGCTGTAGTTGTAGGAGATGTCTCAAAACGTCATCAGGAGTCCCTACAAAACCTAAAAATGGCATAAAATGCTTTTTTTGGGAAAACTTTTTTTTTACAAAAAAAAATTCAAAAAACGGACTTGTTTGAGCAGCACAATTCTGGTGCTGTAGTTGTAGGATATGTTTTAAAACGTCATCAGGAGTCCCGACTAAACCCGTAAATGTAAGAAAATGTAAGAAAATGCATTTTTTAAGAAAAACATTTTTTGCTAAAATGTCGTAAGGGGGGACCCTGTCGTAAAAATGCCAAAAAACGGACTTGATTCAGCAGCACAATTCTGGTGCTGTAGTTGTAGGAGATGTCTCAAAACGTCATCAGGAGTCCCTACAAAACCTAAAAATGGCATAAAATGCTTTTTTTGGGAAAACTTTTTTTTTACAAAAAAAAATTCAAAAAACGGACTTGTTTGAGCAGCACAATTCTGGTGCTGTAGTTGTAGGAGATGTCTCAAAACGTCATCAGGAGTCCCGACTAAACCCGTAAATGTAAGAAAATGTAAGAAAATGCATTTTTTAAGAAAAACATTTTTTGCTAAAATGTCGTAAGGGGGGACCCTGTCGTAAAAATGCCAAAAAACGGACTTGCTTCGGCAGTACAATTCTGGTGCTGTAGTTGTAGGAGATGTCTCAAAACGTCATCAGGAGTCCCTACAAAACCTAAAAATGGCATAAAATGCTTTTTTTGGGAAAACTTTTTTTTTACAAAAAAAAATTAAAAAAACGGACTTGTTTGAGCAGCACAATTCTGGTGCTGTAGTTGTAGGAGATGTCTCAAAACGTCATCAGGAGTCCCGACTAAACCCGTAAATGTAAGAAAATGTAAGAAAATGCATTTTTTAAGAAAAACATTTTTTGCTAAAATGTCGTAAGGGGGGACCCTGTCGTAAAAATGCCAAAAAACGGACTTGCTTCAGCAGTACAATTCTGGTGCTGTAGTTGTAGGAGATGTCTCAAAACGTCATCAGGAGTCCCTACAAAACCTAAAAATGGCATAAAATGCTTTTTTTGGGAAAACTTTTTTTTTACAAAAAAAAATTCAAAAAACGGACTTGTTTGAGCAGCACAATTCTGGTGCTGTAGTTGTAGGATATGTTTTAAAACGTCATCAGGAGTCCCGACTAAACCCGTAAATGTAAGAAAATGTAAGAAAATGCATTTTTTAAGAAAAACATTTTTTGCTAAAATGTCGTAAGGGGGGACCCTGTCGTAAAAATGCCAAAAAACGGACTTGATTCAGCAGTACAATTCTGGTGCTGTAGTTGTAGGAGATGTCTCAAAACGTCATCAGGAGTCCCTACAAAACCTAAAAATGGCATAAAATGCTTTTTTTGGGAAAACTTTTTTTTTACAAAAAAAAATTCAAAAAACGGACTTGTTTGAGCAGCACAATTCTGGTGCTGTAGTTGTAGGAGATGTCTCAAAACGTCATCAGTAGTCCCGACTAAACCCGTAAATGTAAGAAAATGTAAGAAAATGCATTTTTTAAGAAAAACATTTTTTGCTAAAATGTCGTAAGGGGGGACCCTGTCGTAAAAATGCCAAAAAACGGACTTGATTCAGCAGCACAATTCTGGTGCTGTAGTTGTAGGAGATGTCTTAAAACGTCATCAGGAGTCCCTACAAAACCTAAAAATGGCATAAAATGCTTTTTTTGGGAAAACTTTTTTTTTACAAAAAAAAATTCAAAAAACGGACTTGTTTGAGCAGCACAATTCTGGTGCTGTAGTTGTAGGAGATGTCTCAAAACGTCATCAGGAGTCCCGACTAAACCCGTAAATGTAAGAAAATGTAAGAAAATGCATTTTTTAAGAAAAACATTTTTTGCTAAAATGTCGTAAGGGGGGACCCTGTCGTAAAAATGCCAAAAAACGGACTTGCTTCAGCAGTACAATTCTGGTGCTGTAGTTGTAGGAGATGTCTCAAAACGTCATCAGGAGTCCCTACAAAACCTAAAAATGGCATAAAATGCTTTTTTTGGGAAAACTTTTTTTTTACAAAAAATTTTCAAAAACGGACTTGTTTGAGCAGCACAATTCTGGTGCTGTAGTTGTAGGAGATGTCTCAAAACGTCATCAGGAGTCCGACTAAACCCGTAAATGTAAGAAAATGTAAGAAAATGCATTTTTAAGAAAAACATTTTTTGCTAAAATGTCGTAAAAATGCCAAAAAACGGACTTGATTCAGCAGCACAATTCTGGTGCTGTAGTTGTAGGAGATGTCTCAAACGTCATCAGGAGTCCCTACAAAACCTAAAAATGGCATAAAATGCTTTTTTTGGGAAAACTTTTTTTTTACAAAAAAAAATTCAAAAAACGGACTTGTTTGAGCAGCACAATTCTGGTGCTGTAGTTGTAGGAGATGTCTCAAAACGTCATCAGAGTCCCGACTAAACCCGTAAATGTAAGAAAATGTAAGAAAATGCATTTTTTAAGAAAAACATTTTTTGCTAAAATGTCGTAAGGGGGGACCCTGTCGTAAAAAATGCCAAAAAACGGACTTGATTCAGCAGCACATTCTGGTGCTGTAGTTGTAGGAGATGTCTCAAAACGTCATCAGGAGTCCCTACAAAACCTAAAAATGGCATAAAATGCTTTTTTGGGAAAACTTTTTTTTTACCAAAAAAATTCAAAAAACGGACTTGTTTGAGCAGCACAATTCTGGTGCTGTAGTTGTAGGAGATGTCTCAAAACGTCATCAGGAGTCCCGACTAAACCCGTAAATGTAAGAAAATGTAAGAAAATGCATTTTTTAAGAAAAACATTTTTTGCTAAAATGTCGTAAGGGGGGACCCTGTCGTAAAAATGCCAAAAAACGGACTTGCTTCGGCAGTACAATTCTGGTGCTGTAGTTGTAGGAGATGTCTCAAAACGTCATCAGGAGTCCCTACAAAACCTAAAAATGGCATAAAATGCTTTTTTTGGGAAAACTTTTTTTTTACAAAAAAAAATTCAAAAAACGGACTTGTTTGAGCAGCACAATTCTGGTGCTGTAGTTGTAGGAGATGTCTCAAAACGTCATCAGGAGTCCCGACTAAACCCGTAAATGTAAGAAAATGTAAGAAAATGCATTTTTTAAGAAAAACATTTTTTGCTAAAATGTCGTAAGGGGGGACCCTGTCGTAAAAATGCCAAAAAACGGACTTGATTCAGCAGCACAATTCTGGTGCTGTAGTTGTAGGAGATGTCTCAAAACGTCATCAGGAGTCCCTACAAAACCTAAAAATGGCATAAAATGCTTTTTTTGGGAAAACTTTTTTTTTACAAAAAATTTTTCAAAAAACAGACTTGCTTCAGCAGCACAATTCTGGTGCTGTAGTTGTAGGAGATGTCTCAAAACGTCATCAGGAGTCCCGACTAAACCCGTAAATGTAAGAAAATGTAAGAAAATGCATTTTTTAAGAAAAACATTTTTTGCTAAAATGTCGTAAGGGGGGACCCTGTCGTAAAAATTCCAAAAAACGGACTTGATTCAGCAGCACAATTCTGGTGCTGTAGTTGTAGGAGATGTCTTAAAACGTCATCAGGAGTCCCTACAAAACCTAAAAATGGCATAAAATGCTTTTTTTGGGAAAACTTTTTTTTTACAAAAAAAAATTCAAAAAACGGACTTGTTTGAGCAGCACAATTCTGGTGCTGTAGTTGTAGGAGATGTCTCAAAACGTCATCAGGAGTCCCGACTAAACCCGTAAATGTAAGAAAATGTAAGAAAATGCATTTTTTAAGAAAAACATTTTTTGCTAAAATGTCGTAAGGGGGGACCCTGTCGTAAAAATGCCAAAAAACGGACCTGCTTCAGCAGTACAATTTTGGTGCTGTAGTTGTAGGAGATGTCTCAAAACGTCATCAGGAGTCCCTACAAAACCTAAAAATGGCATAAAATGCTTTTTTTGGGAAAACTTTTTTTTTACAAAAAAAAATTCAAAAAACGGACTTGTTTGAGCAGCACAATTCTGGTGCTGTAGTTGTAGGAGATGTCTCAAAACGTCATCAGGAGTCCCGACTAAACCCGTAAATGTAAGAAAATGTAAGAAAATGCATTTTTTAAGAAAAACATTTTTTGCTAAAATGTCGTAAGGGGGGACCCTGTCGTAAAAATGCCAAAAAACGGACTTGCTTCGGCAGTACAATTCTGGTGCTGTAGTTGTAGGAGATGTCTCAAAACGTCATCAGGAGTCCCTACAAAACCTAAAAATGGCATAAAATGCTTTTTTTGGGAAAACTTTTTTTTTACAAAAAAAAATTCAAAAAACGGACTTGTTTGAGCAGCACAATTCTGGTGCTGTAGTTGTAGGAGATGTCTCAAAACGTCATCAGGAGTCCCGACTAAACCCGTAAATGTAAGAAAATGTAAGAAAATGCATTTTTTAAGAAAAACATTTTTTGCTAAAATGTCGTAAGGGGGGACCCTGTCGTAAAAATGCCAAAAAACGGACTTGCTTCAGCAGTACAATTCTGGTGCTGTAGTTGTAGGAGATGTCTCAAAACGTCATCAGGAGTCCCTACAAAACCTAAAAATGGCATAAAATGCTTTTTTTGGGAAAACTTTTTTTTTACAAAAAAAAATTCAAAAAACGGACTTGTTTGAGCAGCACAATTCTGGTGCTGTAGTTGTAGGAGATGTCTCAAAACGTCATCAGGAGTCCCGACTAAACCCGTAAATGTAAGAAAATGTAAGAAAATGCATTTTTTAAGAAAAACATTTTTTGCTAAAATGTCGTAAGGGGGGACCCTGTCGTAAAAATGCCAAAAAACGGACTTGCTTCAGCAGTACAATTCTGGTGCTGTAGTTGTAGGAGATGTCTCAAAACGTCATCAGGAGTCCCTACAAAACCTAAAAATGGCATAAAATGCTTTTTTTGGGAAAACTTTTTTTTTACAAAAAAAAATTCAAAAAACGGACTTGTTTGAGCAGCACAATTCTGGTGCTGTAGTTGTAGGAGATGTCTCAAAACGTCATCAGGAGTCCCGACTAAACCCGTAAATGTAAGAAAATGTAAGAAAATGCATTTTTTAAGAAAAACATTTTTTGCTAAAATGTCGTAAGGGGGGACCCTGTCGTAAAAATTCCAAAAAACGGACTTGATTCAGCAGCACAATTCTGGTGCTGTAGTTGTAGGAGATGTCTTAAAACGTCATCAGGAGTCCCTACAAAACCTAAAAATGGCATAAAATGCTTTTTTTGGGAAAACTTTTTTTTTACAAAAAAAAATTCAAAAAACGGACTTGTTTGAGCAGCACAATTCTGGTGCTGTAGTTGTAGGAGATGTCTCAAAACGTCATCAGGAGTCCCGACTAAACCCGTAAATGTAAGAAAATGCATTTTTTAAGAAAAACATTTTTTGCTAAAATGTCGTAAGGGACCCTGTCGTAAAAATGCCAAAAAACGGACTTGCTTCAGCAGTACAATTCTGGTGCTGTAGTTGTAGGAGATGTCTCAAAACGTCATCAGGAGTCCCGACTAAACCCGTAAATGTAAGAAAATGTAAGAAAATGCATTTTTTAAGAAAAACATTTTTTGCTAAAATGTCGTAAGGGGGGACCCTGTCGTAAAAATGCCAAAAAACGGACTTGCTTCAGCAGTACAATTCTGGTGCTGTAGTTGTAGGAGATGTCTCAAAACGTCATCAGGAGTCCCTACAAAACCTAAAAATGGCATAAAATGCTTTTTTTGGGAAAAAATTTTTTTTACAAAAAAAAAATTCAAAAAACGGACTTGTTTGAGCAGCACAATTCTGGCGCTGTAGTTGTAGGAGATGTCTCAAAACGTCATCAGGAGTCCCGACTAAACCCGTAAATATAAGAAAATGTAAGAAAATGCATTTTTTAAGAAAAACATTTTTTGCTAAAATGTCGTAAGGGGGGACCCTGTCGTAAAAATGCCAAAAAACGGACTTGCTTCAGCAGTACAATTCTGGTGCTGTAGTTGTAGGAGATGTCTCAAAACGTCATCAGGAGTCCCTACAAAACCTAAAAATGGCATAAAATGCTTTTTTTGGGAAAACTTTTTTTTTACAAAAAAAAATTCAAAAAACGGACTTGTTTGAGCAGCACAATTCTGGTGCTGTAGTTGTAGGAGATGTCTCAAAACGTCATCAGGAGTCCCGACTAAACCCGTAAATGTAAGAAAATGTAAGAAAATGCATTTTTTAAGAAAAACATTTTTTGCTAAAATGTCGTAAGGGGGGACCCTGTCGTAAAAATTCCAAAAAACGGACTTGATTCAGCAGCACAATTCTGGTGCTGTAGTTGTAGGAGATGTCTTAAAACGTCATCAGGAGTCCCTACAAAACCTAAAAATGGCATAAAATGCTTTTTTTGGGAAAACTTTTTTTTTACAAAAAAAAATTCAAAAAACGGACTTGTTTGAGCAGCACAATTCTGGTGCTGTAGTTGTAGGAGATGTCTCAAAACGTCATCAGGAGTCCCGACTAAACCCGCAAATGTAAGAAAATGTAAGAAAATGCATTTTTTAAGAAAAACATTTTTTGCTAAAATGTCGTAAGGGGGGACCCTGTCGTAAAAATGCCAAAAAACGGACTTGATTCAGCAGCACAATTCTGGTGCTGTAGTTGTAGGAGATGTCTTAAAACGTCATCAGGAGTCCCTACAAAACCTAAAAATGGCATAAAATGCTTTTTTTGGGAAAACTTTTTTTTTACAAAAAAAAATTCAAAAAACGGACTTGTTTGAGCAGCACAATTCTGGTGCTGTAGTTGTAGGAGATGTCTCAAAACGTCATCAGGAGTCCCTACAAAACCTAAAAATGGCATAAAATGCTTTTTTTGGGAAAACTTTTTTTTTACAAAAAAAATTTCAAAAACAGACTTGCTTCAGCAGTACAATTTTGGTGCTGTAGTTGTAGGAGATGTCTCAAAACGTCATCAGGAGTCCCTACAAAACCTAAAAATGGCATAAAATGCTTTTTTTGGGAAAACTTTTTTTTTACAAAAAAAAATTCAAAAAACGGACTTGTTTGAGCAGCACAATTCTGGTGCTGTAGTTGTAGGAGATGTCTCAAAACGTCATCAGGAGTCCCGACTAAACCCGTAAATGTAAGAAAATGTAAGAAAATGCATTTTTTAAGAAAAACATTTTTTGCTAAAATGTCGTAAGGGGGGACCCTGTCGTAAAAATGCCAAAAAACGGACTTGCTTCAGCAGTACAATTCTGGTGCTGTAGTTGTAGGAGATGTGTCAAAACGTCATCAGGAGTCCCTACAAAACCTAAAAATGGCATAAAATGCTTTTTTTGGGAAAACTTTTTTTTTACAAAAAAAATTTCAAAAAACGGACTTGTTTGAGCAGCACAATTCTGGTGCTGTAGTTGTAGGAGATGTCTCAAAACGTCATCAGGAGTCCCGACTAAACCCGTAAATGTAAGAAAATGTAAGAAAATGCATTTTTTAAGAAAAACATTTTTTGCTAAAATGTCGTAAGGGGGGACCCTGTCGTAAAAATGCCAAAAAACGGACTTGATTCAGCAGTACAATTCTGGTGCTGTAGTTGTAGGAGATGTCTCAAAACGTCATCAGGAGTCCCTACAAAACCTAAAAATGGCATAAAATGCTTTTTTTGGGAAAACTTTTTTTTTACAAAAAAATTTTCAAAAAACGGACTTGTTTGAGCAGCACAATTCTGGTGCTGTAGTTGTAGGAGATGTCTCAAAACGTCATCAGGAGTCCCGACTAAACCCGTAAATGTAAGAAAATGTAAGAAAATGCATTTTTTAAGAAAAACATTTTTTGCTAAAATGTCGTAAGGGGGGGGACCCTGTCGTAAAAATGCCAAAAAACGGACTTGATTCAGCAGCACAATTCTGGTGCTGTAGTTGTAGGAGATGTCTTAAAACGTCATCAGGAGTCCCTACAAAACCTAAAAATGGCATAAAATGCTTTTTTTGGGAAAACTTTTTTTTTACAAAAAAAAATTCAAAAAACGGACTTGTTTGAGCAGCACAATTCTGGTGCTGTAGTTGTAGGAGATGTCTCAAAACGTCATCAGGAGTCCCGACTAAACCCGTAAATGTAAGAAAATGTAAGAAAATGCATTTTTTAAGAAAAACATTTTTTGCTAAAATGTCGTAAGGGGGGACCCTGTCGTAAAAATTCCAAAAAACGGACTTGATTCAGCAGCACAATTCTGGTGCTGTAGTTGTAGGAGATGTCTCAAAACGTCATCAGGAGTCCCGACTAAACCCGTAAATGTAAGAAAATGTAAGAAAATGCATTTTTTAAGAAAAACATTTTTTGCTAAAATGTCGTAAGGGGGGACCCTGTCGTAAAAATGCCAAAAAACGGACTTGCTTCGGCAGTACAATTCTGGTGCTGTAGTTGTAGGAGATGTCTCAAAACGTCATCAGGAGTCCCTACAAAACCTAAAAATGGCATAAAATGCTTTTTTTGGGAAAACTTTTTTTTTACAAAAAAAAATTCAAAAAACGGACTTGTTTGAGCAGCACAATTCTGGTGCTGTAGTTGTAGGAGATGTCTCAAAACGTCATCAGGAGTCCCGACTAAACCCGTAAATGTAAGAAAATGTAAGAAAATGCATTTTTTAAGAAAAACATTTTTTGCTAAAATGTCGTAAGGGGGGAGACCCTGTCGTAAAAATGCCAAAAAACGGACTTGCTTCAGCAGTACAATTATGGTGCTGTAGTTGTAGGAGATGTCTCAAAACGTCATCAGGAGTCCCTACAAAACCTAAAAATGGCATAAAATGCTTTTTTTGGGAAAACTTTTTTTTTACAAAAAAAAATTCAAAAAACGGACTTGTTTGAGCAGCACAATTCTGGTGCTGTAGTTGTAGGAGATGTCTCAAAACGTCATCAGGAGTCCCGACTAAACCCGTAAATGTAAGAAAATGTAAGAAAATGCATTTTTTAAGAAAAACATTTTTTGCTAAAATGTCGTAAGGGGGGACCCTGTCGTAAAAATTCCAAAAAACGGACTTGATTCAGCAGCACAATTCTGGTGCTGTAGTTGTAGGAGATGTCTCAAAACGTCATCAGGAGTCCCGACTAAACCCGTAAATGTAAGAAAATGTAAGAAAATGCATTTTTTAAGAAAAACATTTTTTGCTAAAATGTCGTAAGGGGGGACCCTGTCGTAAAAATGCCAAAAAACGGACTTGATTCAGCAGCACAATTCTGGTGCTGTAGTTGTAGGAGATGTCTCAAAACGTCATCAGGAGTCCCGACTAAACCCGTAAATGTAAGAAAATGTAAGAAAATGCATTTTTTAAGAAAAACATTTTTTGCTAAAATGTCGTAAGGGGGGACCCTGTCGTAAAAATTCCAAAAAACGGACTTGATTCAGCAGCACAATTCTGGTGCTGTAGTTGTAGGAGATGTCTTAAAACGTCATCAGGAGTCCCTACAAAACCTAAAAATGGCATAAAATGCTTTTTTTGGGAAAACTTTTTTTTTACAAAAAAAAATTCAAAAAACGGACTTGTTTGAGCAGCACAATTCTGGTGCTGTAGTTGTAGGAGATGTCTCAAAACGTCATCAGGAGTCCCGACTAAACCCGTAAATGTAAGAAAATGTAAGAAAATGCATTTTTTAAGAAAAACATTTTTTGCTAAAATGTCGTAAGGGGGGACCCTGTCGTAAAAATGCCAAAAAACGGACTTGATTCAGCAGCACAATTCTGGTGCTGTAGTTGTAGGAGATGTCTCAAAACGTCATCAGGAGTCCCTACAAAACCTAAAAATGGCATAAAATGCTTTTTTTGGGAAAACTTTTTTTTTACAAAAAAAATTTCAAAAAACGGACTTGTTTGAGCAGCACAATTCTGGTGCTGTAGTTGTAGGAGATGTCTCAAAACGTCATCAGGAGTCCCGACTAAACCCGTAAATGTAAGAAAATGTAAGAAAATGCATTTTTTAAGAAAAACATTTTTTGCTAAAATGTCGTAAGGGGGGACCCTGTCGTAAAAATGCCAAAAAACGGACTTGATTCAGCAGTACAATTCTGGTGCTGTAGTTGTAGGAGATGTCTCAAAACGTCATCAGGAGTCCCTACAAAACCTAAAAATGGCATAAAATGCTTTTTTTGGGAAAACTTTTTTTTTACAAAAAAATTTTCAAAAAACGGACTTGTTTGAGCAGCACAATTCTGGTGCTGTAGTTGTAGGAGATGTCTCAAAACGTCATCAGGAGTCCCGACTAAACCCGTAAATGTAAGAAAATGTAAGAAAATGCATTTTTTAAGAAAAACATTTTTTGCTAAAATGTCGTAAGGGGGGGGACCCTGTCGTAAAAATGCCAAAAAACGGACTTGATTCAGCAGCACAATTCTGGTGCTGTAGTTGTAGGAGATGTCTTAAAACGTCATCAGGAGTCCCTACAAAACCTAAAAATGGCATAAAATGCTTTTTTTGGGAAAACTTTTTTTTTACAAAAAAAAATTCAAAAAACGGACTTGTTTGAGCAGCACAATTCTGGTGCTGTAGTTGTAGGAGATGTCTCAAAACGTCATCAGGAGTCCCGACTAAACCCGTAAATGTAAGAAAATGTAAGAAAATGCATTTTTTAAGAAAAACATTTTTTGCTAAAATGTCGTAAGGGGGGACCCTGTCGTAAAAATTCCAAAAAACGGACTTGATTCAGCAGCACAATTCTGGTGCTGTAGTTGTAGGAGATGTCTCAAAACGTCATCAGGAGTCCCGACTAAACCCGTAAATGTAAGAAAATGTAAGAAAATGCATTTTTTAAGAAAAACATTTTTTGCTAAAATGTCGTAAGGGGGGACCCTGTCGTAAAAATGCCAAAAAACGGACTTGCTTCGGCAGTACAATTCTGGTGCTGTAGTTGTAGGAGATGTCTCAAAACGTCATCAGGAGTCCCTACAAAACCTAAAAATGGCATAAAATGCTTTTTTTGGGAAAACTTTTTTTTTACAAAAAAAAATTCAAAAAACGGACTTGTTTGAGCAGCACAATTCTGGTGCTGTAGTTGTAGGAGATGTCTCAAAACGTCATCAGGAGTCCCGACTAAACCCGTAAATGTAAGAAAATGTAAGAAAATGCATTTTTTAAGAAAAACATTTTTTGCTAAAATGTCGTAAGGGGGGAGACCCTGTCGTAAAAATGCCAAAAAACGGACTTGCTTCAGCAGTACAATTCTGGTGCTGTAGTTGTAGGAGATGTCTCAAAACGTCATCAGGAGTCCCTACAAAACCTAAAAATGGCATAAAATGCTTTTTTTGGGAAAACTTTTTTTTTACAAAAAAAAATTCAAAAAACGGACTTGTTTGAGCAGCACAATTCTGGTGCTGTAGTTGTAGGAGATGTCTCAAAACGTCATCAGGAGTCCCGACTAAACCCGTAAATGTAAGAAAATGTAAGAAAATGCATTTTTTAAGAAAAACATTTTTTGCTAAAATGTCGTAAGGGGGGACCCTGTCGTAAAAATGCCAAAAAACGGACTTGATTCAGCAGCACAATTCTGGTGCTGTAGTTGTAGGAGATGTCTCAAAACGTCATCAGGAGTCCCTACAAAACCTAAAAATGGCATAAAATGCTTTTTTTGGGAAAACTTTTTTTTTACAAAAAAAAATTCAAAAAACGGACTTGTTTGAGCAGCACAATTTTGGTGCTGTAGTTGTAGGAGATGTCTCAAAACGTCATCAGGAGTCCCGACTAAACCCGTAAATGTAAGAAAATGTAAGAAAATGCATTTTTTAAGAAAAACATTTTTTGCTAAAATGTCGTAAGGGGGGACCCTGTCGTAAAAATTCCAAAAAACGGACTTGATTCAGCAGCACAATTCTGGTGCTGTAGTTGTAGGAGATGTCTTAAAACGTCATCAGGAGTCCCTACAAAACCTAAAAATGGCATAAAATGCTTTTTTTGGGAAAACTTTTTTTTTACAAAAAAAATTTCAAAAAACGGACTTGCTTCAGCAGCACAATTCTGGTGCTGTAGTTGTAGGAGATGTCTCAAAACGTCATCAGGAGTCCCGACTAAACCCGTAAATGTAAGAAAATGTAAGAAAATGCATTTTTTAAGAAAAACATTTTTTGCTACAAAACCCGTAAATGTAAGAAAATGTAAGAAAATGCATTTTTTAAGAAAAACATTTTTTGCTAAAATGTCGTAAGGGGGGACCCTGTCGTAAAAATGCCAAAAAACGGACTTGATTCAGCAGCACAATTCTGGTGCTGTAGTTGTAGGAGATGTCTCAAAACGTCATCAGGAGTCCCGACTAAACCCGTAAATGTAAGAAAATGTAAGAAAATGCATTTTTTAAGAAAAACATTTTTTGCTAAAATGTCGTAAGGGGGGACCCTGTCGTAAAAATTCCAAAAAACGGACTTGATTCAGCAGCACAATTCTGGTGCTGTAGTTGTAGGAGATGTCTTAAAACGTCATCAGGAGTCCCTACAAAACCTAAAAATGGCATAAAATGCTTTTTTTGGGAAAACTTTTTTTTTACAAAAAAAAATTCAAAAAACGGACTTGTTTGAGCAGCACAATTCTGGTGCTGTAGTTGTAGGAGATGTCTCAAAACGTCATCAGGAGTCCCGACTAAACCCGTAAATGTAAGAAAATGTAAGAAAATGCATTTTTTAAGAAAAACATTTTTTGCTAAAATGTCGTAAGGGGGGACCCTGTCGTAAAAATGCCAAAAAACGGACTTGATTCAGCAGCACAATTCTGGTGCTGTAGTTGTAGGAGATGTCTCAAAACGTCATCAGGAGTCCCTACAAAACCTAAAAATGGCATAAAATGCTTTTTTTGGGAAAACTTTTTTTTTACAAAAAAAATTTCAAAAAACGGACTTGCTTCAGCAGCACAATTCTGGTGCTGTAGTTGTAGGAGATGTCTCAAAACGTCATCAGGAGTCCCGACTAAACCCGTAAATGTAAGAAAATGTAAGAAAATGCATTTTTTAAGAAAAACATTTTTTGCTAAAATGTCGTAAGGGGGGACCCTGTCGTAAAAATTCCAAAAAACGGACTTGATTCAGCAGCACAATTCTGGTGCTGTAGTTGTAGGAGATGTCTCAAAACGTCATCAGGAGTCCCTACAAAACCTAAAAATGGCATAAAATGCTTTTTTTGGGAAAACTTTTTTTTTACAAAAAAAATTTCAAAAAACGGACTTGCTTCAGCAGCACAATTCTGGTGCTGTAGTTGTAGGAGATGTCTCAAAACGTCATCAGGAGTCCCGACTAAACCCGTAAATGTAAGAAAATGTAAGAAAATGCATTTTTTAAGAAAAACATTTTTTGCTAAAATGTCGTAAGGGGGGGGGACCCTGTCGTAAAAATTCCAAAAAACGGACTTGATTCAGCAGCACAATTCTGGTGCTGTAGTTGTAGGAGATGTCTTAAAACGTCATCAGGAGTCCCTACAAAACCTAAAAATGGCATAAAATGCTTTTTTTGGGAAAACTTTTTTTTTACAAAAAAAAATTCAAAAAACGGACTTGTTTGAGCAGCACAATTCTGGTGCTGTAGTTGTAGGAGATGTCTCAAAACGTCATCAGGAGTCCCGACTAAACCCGTAAATGTAAGAAAATGTAAGAAAATGCATTTTTTAAGAAAAACATTTTTTGCTAAAATGTCGTAAGGGGGGACCCTGTCGTAAAAATGCCAAAAAACGGACTTGATTCAGCAGCACAATTCTGGTGCTGTAGTTGTAGGAGATGTCTCAAAACGTCATCAGGAGTCCCTACAAAACCTAAAAATGGCATAAAATGCTTTTTTTGGGAAAACTTTTTTTTTACAAAAAAAATTTCAAAAAACGGACTTGTTTGAGCAGCACAATTCTGGTGCTGTAGTTGTAGGATATGTCTCAAAACGTCATCAGGAGTCCCGACTAAACCCGTAAATGTAAGAAAATGTAAGAAAATGCATTTTTTAAGAAAAACATTTTTTGCTAAAATGTCGTAAGGGGGGACCCTGTCGTAAAAATGCCAAAAAACGGACTTGATTCAGCAGCTCAATTCTGGTGCTGTAGTTGTAGGAGATGTCTCAAAACGTCATCAGGAGTCCCGACTAAACCCGTAAATGTAAGAAAATGTAAGAAAATGCATTTTTTAAGAAAAACATTTTTTGCTAAAATGTCGTAAGGGGGGACCCTGTCGTAAAAATGCCAAAAAACGGACTTGATTCAGCAGCACAATTCTGGTGCTGTAGTTGTAGGAGATGTCTCAAAACGTCATCAGGAGTCCCTACAAAACCTAAAAATGGCATAAAATGCTTTTTTTGGGAAAACTTTTTTTTTACAAAAAAAAATTCAAAAAACGGACTTGTTTGAGCAGCACAATTCTGGTGCTGTAGTTGTAGGATATGTCTCAAAACGTCATCAGGAGTCCCGACTAAACCCGTAAATGTAAGAAAATGTAAGAAAATGCATTTTTTAAGAAAAAAATTTTTTGCTAAAATGTCAAAAAACCCGTAAATGTAAGAAAATGTAAGAAAATGCATTTTTTAAGAAAAACATTTTTTGCTAAAATGTCGTAAGGGGGGACCCTGTCGTAAAAATGCCAAAAAACGGACTTGCTTCAGCAGTACAATTCTGGTGCTGTAGTTGTAGGAGATGTCTCAAAACGTCATCAGGAGTCCCTACAAAACCTAAAAATGGCATAAAATGCTTTTTTTGGGAAAACTTTTTTTTTACAAAAAAAAATTCAAAAAACGGACTTGTTTGAGCAGCACAATTCTGGTGCTGTAGTTGTAGGAGATGTCTCAAAACGTCATCAGGAGTCCCGACTAAACCCGTAAATGTAAGAAAATGTAAGAAAATGCATTTTTTAAGAAAAACATTTTTTGCTAAAATGTCGTAAGGGGGGACCCTGTCGTAAAAATGCCAAAAAACGGACTTGCTTCGGCAGTACAATTCTGGTGCTGTAGTTGTAGGAGATGTCTCAAAACGTCATCAGGAGTCCCTACAAAACCTAAAAATGGCATAAAATGCTTTTTTTGGGAAAACTTTTTTTTTACAAAAAAAATTTCAAAAAACGGACTTGTTTGAGCAGCACAATTCTGGTGCTGTAGTTGTAGGAGATGTCTCAAAACGTCATCAGGAGTCCCGACTAAACCCGTAAATGTAAGAAAATGTAAGAAAATGCATTTTTTAAGAAAAACATTTTTTGCTAAAATGTCGTAAGGGGGGACCCTGTCGTAAAAATGCCAAAAAACGGACTTGCTTCAGCAGTACAATTCTGGTGCTGTAGTTGTAGGAGATGTCTCAAAACGTCATCAGGAGTCCCTACAAAACCTAAAAATGGCATAAAATGCTTTTTTTGGGAAAACTTTTTTTTTACAAAAAAAAATTCAAAAAACGGACTTGTTTGAGCAGCACAATTCTGGTGCTGTAGTTGTAGGAGATGTCTCAAAACGTCATCAGGAGTCCCGACTAAACCCGTAAATGTAAGAAAATGTAAGAAAATGCATTTTTTAAGAAAAACATTTTTTGCTAAAATGTCGTAAGGGGGGACCCTGTCGTAAAAATGCCAAAAAACGGACTTGATTCAGCAGCACAATTCTGGTGCTGTAGTTGTAGGAGATGTCTCAAAACGTCATCAGGAGTCCCGACTAAACCCGTAAATGTAAGAAAATGTAAGAAAATGCATTTTTTAAGAAAAACATTTTTTGCTAAAATGTCGTAAGGGGGGACCCTGTCGTAAAAATGCCAAAAAACGGACTTGATTCAGCAGCACAATTCTGGTGCTGTAGTTGTAGGAGATGTCTCAAAACGTCATCAGGAGTCCCGACTAAACCCGTAAATGTTAGAAAATGTAAGAAAATGCATTTTTTAAGAAAAACATTTTTTGCTAAAATGTCGTAAGGGGGGACCCTGTCGTAAAAATGCCAAAAAACGGACTTGCTTCGGCAGTACAATTCTGGTGCTGTAGTTGTAGGAGATGTCTCAAAACGTCATCAGGAGTCCCTACAAAACCTAAAAATGGCATAAAATGCTTTTTTTGGGAAAACTTTTTTTTTACAAAAAAAAATTCAAAAAACGGACTTGTTTGAGCAGCACAATTCTGGTGCTGTAGTTGTAGGAGATGTCTCAAAACGTCATCAGGAGTCCCGACTAAACCTGTAAATGTAAGAAAATGTAAGAAAATGCATTTTTTAAGAAAAACATTTTTTGCTAAAATGTCGTAAGGGGGGGGACCCTGTCGTAAAAATGCCAAAAAACGGACTTGATTCAGCAGCACAATTCTGGTGCTGTAGTTGTAGGAGATGTCTCAAAACGTCATCAGGAGTCCCTACAAAACCTAAAAATGGCATAAAATGCTTTTTTTGGGAAAACTTTTTTTTTACAAAAATTTTTTCAAAAAACAGACTTGCTTCAGCAGCACAATTCTGGTGCTGTAGTTGTAGGAGATGTCTCAAAACGTCATCAGGAGTCCCGACTAAACCCGTAAATGTAAGAAAATGTAAGAAAATGCATTTTTTAAGAAAAACATTTTTTGCTAAAATGTCGTAAGGGGGGACCCTGTCGTAAAAATGCCAAAAAACGGACTTGCTTCAGCAGTACAATTCTGGTGCTGTAGTTGTAGGAGATGTCTCAAAACGTCATCAGGAGTCCCTACAAAACCTAAAAATGGCATAAAATGCTTTTTTTGGGAAAACTTTTTTTTTACAAAAAAAAATTCAAAAAACGGACTTGTTTGAGCAGCACAATTCTGGTGCTGTAGTTGTAGGAGATGTCTCAAAACGTCATCAGGAGTCCCGACTAAACCCGTAAATGTAAGAAAATGTAAGAAAATGCATTTTTTAAGAAAAACATTTTTTGCTAAAATGTCGTAAGGGGGGACCCTGTCGTAAAAATGCCAAAAAACGGACTTGCTTCGGCAGTACAATTCTGGTGCTGTAGTTGTAGGAGATGTCTCAAAACGTCATCAGGAGTCCCTACAAAACCTAAAAATGGCATAAAATGCTTTTTTTGGGAAAACTTTTTTTTTACAAAAAAAAATTCAAAAAACGGACTTGTTTGAGCAGCACAATTCTGGTGCTGTAGTTGTAGGAGATGTCTCAAAACGTCATCAGGAGTCCCGACTAAACCCGTAAATGTAAGAAAATGTAAGAAAATGCATTTTTTAAGAAAAACATTTTTTGCTAAAATGTCGTAAGGGGGGACCCTGTCGTAAAAATTCCAAAAAACGGACTTGATTCAGCAGCACAATTCTGGTGCTGTAGTTGTAGGAGATGTCTCAAAACGTCATCAGGAGTCCCGACTAAACCCGTAAATGTAAGAAAATGTAAGAAAATGCATTTTTTAAGAAAAACATTTTTTGCTAAAATGTCGTAAGGGGGGACCCTGTCGTAAAAATGCCAAAAAACGGACTTGATTCAGCAGCACAATTCTGGTGCTGTAGTTGTAGGAGATGTCTCAAAACGTCATCAGGAGTCCCGACTAAACCCGTAAATGTAAGAAAATGTAAGAAAATGAATTTTTTAAGAAAAACATTTTTTGCTAAAATGTCGTAAGGGGGGACCCTGTCGTAAAAATGCCAAAAAACGGACTTGATTCAGCAGCACAATTCTGGTGCTGTAGTTGTAGGAGATGTCTCAAAACGTCATCGGGAGTCCCTACAAAACCTAAAAATGGCATAAAATGCTTTTTTTGGGAAAACTTTTTTTTTACAAAAAAAAATTCAAAAAACGGACTTGTTTGAGCAGCACAATTCTGGTGCTGTAGTTGTAGGAGATGTCTTAAAACGTCATCAGGAGTCCCTACAAAACCTAAAAATGGCATAAAATGCTTTTTTTGGGAAAACTTTTTTTTTACAAAAAAAATTTCAAAAAACGGACTTGCTTCAGCAGCACAATTCTGGTGCTGTAGTTGTAGGAGATGTCTCAAAACGTCATCAGGAGTCCCGACTAAACCCGTAAATGTAAGAAAATGTAAGAAAATGCATTTTTTAAGAAAAACATTTTTTGCTAAAATGTCGTAAGGGGGGACCCTGTCGTAAAAATTCCAAAAAACGGACTTGATTCAGCAGCACAATTCTGGTGCTGTAGTTGTAGGAGATGTCTCAAAACGTCATCAGGAGTCCCTACAAAACCTAAAAATGGCATAAAATGCTTTTTTTGGGAAAACTTTTTTTTTACAAAAAAAAATTCAAAAAACGGACTTGTTTGAGCAGCACAATTCTGGTGCTGTAGTTGTAGGAGATGTCTCAAAACGTCATCAGGAGTCCCGACTAAACCCGTAAATGTAAGAAAATGTAAGAAAATGCATTTTTTAAGAAAAACATTTTTTGCTAAAATGTCGTAAGGGGGGACCCTGTCGTAAAAATGCCAAAAAACGGACTTGCTTCAGCAGTACAATTCTGGTGCTGTAGTTGTAGGAGATGTCTCAAAACGTCATCAGGAGTCCCTACAAAACCTAAAAATGGCATAAAATGCTTTTTTTGGGAAAACTTTTTTTTTACAAAAAAAATTTCAAAAAACGGACTTGTTTGAGCAGCACAATTCTGGTGCTGTAGTTGTAGGAGATGTCTCAAAACGTCATCAGGAGTCCCGACTAAACCCGTAAATGTAAGAAAATGTAAGAAAATGCATTTTTTAAGAAAAACATTTTTTGCTAAAATGTCGTAAGGGGGGACCCTGTCGTAAAAATTCCAAAAAACGGACTTGATTCAGCAGCACAATTCTGGTGCTGTAGTTGTAGGAGATGTCTCAAAACGTCATCAGGAGTCCCTACAAAACCTAAAAATGGCATAAAATGCTTTTTTTGGGAAAACTTTTTTTTTACAAAAAAAATTTCAAAAAACAGACTTGCTTCAGCAGCACAATTCTGGTGCTGTAGTTGTAGGAGATGTCTCAAAACGTCATCAGGAGTCCCGACTAAACCCGTAAATGTAAGAAAATGTAAGAAAATGCATTTTTTAAGAAAAACATTTTTTGCTAAAATGTCGTAAGGGGGGACCCTGTCGTAAAAATGCCAAAAAACGGACTTGATTCAGCAGTACAATTCTGGTGCTGTAGTTGTAGGAGATGTCTTAAAACGTCATCAGGAGTCCCTACAAAACCTAAAAATGGCATAAAATGCTTTTTTTGGGAAAACTTTTTTTTTACAAAAAAAAATTCAAAAAACGGACTTGTTTGAGCAGCACAATTCTGGTGCTGTAGTTGTAGGAGATGTCTCAAAACGTCATCAGGAGTCCCGACTAAACCCGTAAATGTAAGAAAATGTAAGAAAATGCATTTTTTAAGAAAAACATTTTTTGCTAAAATGTCGTAAGGGGGGACCCTGTCGTAAAAATTCCAAAAAACGGACTTGATTCAGCAGCACAATTCTGGTGCTGTAGTTGTAGGAGATGTCTCAAAACGTCATCAGGAGTCCCTACAAAACCTAAAAATGGCATAAAATGCTTTTTTTGGGAAAACTTTTTTTTTACAAAAAAATTTTCAAAAAACAGACTTGCTTCAGCAGCACAATTCTGGTGCTGTAGTTGTAGGAGATGTCTCAAAACGTCATCAGGAGTCCCGACTAAACCCGTGAATGTAAGAAAATGTAAGAAAATGCATTTTTTAAGAAAAACATTTTTTGCTAAAATGTCGTAAAAATGCCAAAAAACGGACTTGCTTCAGCAGTACAATTCTGGTGCTGTAGTTGTAGGAGATGTCTCAAAACGTCATCAGGAGTCCCTACAAAACCTAAAAATGGCATAAAATGCTTTTTTTGGGAAAACTTTTTTTTTACAAAAAAAAATTCAAAAAACGGACTTGTTTGAGCAGCACAATTCTGGTGCTGTAGTTGTAGGAGATGTCTCAAAACGTCATCAGGAGTCCCGACTAAACCCGTAAATGTAAGAAAATGCATTTTTTAAGAAAAAATTTTTTTGCTAAAATGTCGTAAGGGGGGACCCTGTCGTAAAAATGCCAAAAAACGGACTTGCTTCAGCAGTACAATTCTGGTGCTGTAGTTGTAGGAGATGTCTCAAAACGTCATCAGGAGTCCCTACAAAACCTAAAAATGGCATAAAATGCTTTTTTTGGGAAAACTTTTTTTTTACAAAAAAAAATTCAAAAAACGGACTTGTTTGAGCAGCACAATTCTGGTGCTGTAGTTGTAGGAGATGTCTCAAAACGTCATCAGGAGTCCCGACTAAACCCGTAAATGTAAGAAAATGTAAGAAAATGCATTTTTTAAGAAAAACATTTTTTGCTAAAATGTCGTAAGGGGGGACCCTGTCGTAAAAATGCCAAAAAACGGACTTGCTTCAGCAGTACAATTCTGGTGCTGTAGTTGTAGGAGATGTCTCAAAACGTCATCAGGAGTCCCTACAAAACCTAAAAATGGCATAAAATGCTTTTTTTGGGAAAACTTTTTTTTTACAAAAAAAATTTCAAAAAACGGACTTGTTTGAGCAGCACAATTCTGGTGCTGTAGTTGTAGGAGATGTCTCAAAACGTCATCAGGAGTCCCGACTAAACCCGTAAATGTAAGAAAATGTAAGAAAATGCATTTTTTAAGAAAAACATTTTTTGCTAAAATGTCGTAAGGGGGGACCCTGTCGTAAAAATGCCAAAAAACGGACTTGATTCAGCAGCACAATTCTGGTGCTGTAGTTGTAGGAGATGTCTCAAAACGTCATCAGGAGTCCCTACAAAACCTAAAAATGGCATAAAATGCTTTTTTTGGGAAAACTTTTTTTTTACAAAAAAAAATTCAAAAAACGGACTTGTTTGAGCAGCACAATTCTGGTGCTGTAGTTGTAGGAGATGTCTCAAAACGTCATCAGGAGTCCCGACTAAACCCGTAAATGTAAGAAAATGTAAGAAAATGCATTTTTTAAGAAAAACATTTTTTGCTAAAATGTCGTAAGGGGGGACCCTGTCGTAAAAATGCCAAAAAACGGACTTGCTTCGGCAGTACAATTCTGGTGCTGTAGTTGTAGGAGATGTCTCAAAACGTCATCAGGAGTCCCTACAAAACCTAAAAATGGCATAAAATGCTTTTTTTGGGAAAACTTTTTTTTTACAAAAAAAATTTCAAAAAACGGACTTGTTTGAGCAGCACAATTCTGGTGCTGTAGTTGTAGGAGATGTCTCAAAACGTAATCAGGAGTCCCGACTAAACCCGTAAATGTAAGAAAATGTAAGAAAATGCATTTTTTAAGAAAAACATTTTTTGCTAAAATGTCGTAAGGGGGGACCCTGTCGTAAAAATGCCAAAAAACGGACTTGATTCAGCAGCACAATTCTGGTGCTGTAGTTGTAGGAGATGTCTCAAAATGTCATCAGGAGTCCCTACAAAACCTAAAAATGGCATAAAATGCTTTTTTTGGGAAAACTTTTTTTTTACAAAAAAAAATTCAAAAAACGGACTTGTTTGAGCAGCACAATTCTGGTGCTGTAGTTGTAGGAGATGTCTCAAAACGTCATCAGGAGTCCCGACTAAACCCGTAAATGTAAGAAAATGTAAGAAAATGCATTTTTTAAGAAAAACATTTTTTGCTAAAATGTCGTAAGGGGGGACCCTGTCGTAAAAATGCCAAAAAACGGACTTGCTTCGGCAGTACAATTCTGGTGCTGCAGTTGTAGGAGATGTCTCAAAACGTCATCAGGAGTCCCTACAAAACCTAAAAATGGCATAAAATGCTTTTTTTGGGAAAACTTTTTTTTTACAAAAAAAATTTCAAAAAACGGACTTGTTTGAGCAGCACAATTCTGGTGCTGTAGTTGTAGGAGATGTCTCAAAACGTAATCAGGAGTCCCGACTAAACCCGTAAATGTAAGAAAATGTAAGAAAATGCATTTTTTAAGAAAAACATTTTTTGCTAAAATGTCGTAAGGGGGGACCCTGTCGTAAAAATGCCAAAAAACGGACTTGATTCAGCAGCACAATTCTGGTGCTGTAGTTGTAGGAGATGTCTCAAAACGTCATCAGGAGTCCCTACAAAACCTAAAAATGGCATAAAATGCTTTTTTTGGGAAAACTTTTTTTTTACAAAAAAAAATTCAAAAAACGGACTTGTTTGAGCAGCACAATTCTGGTGCTGTAGTTGTAGGAGATGTCTCAAAACGTCATCAGGAGTCCCGACTAAACCCGTAAATGTAAGAAAATGTAAGAAAATGCATTTTTTAAGAAAAACATTTTTTGCTAAAATGTCGTAAGGGGGGACCCTGTCGTAAAAATGCCAAAAAACGGACTTGCTTCGGCAGTACAATTCTGGTGCTGTAGTTGTAGGAGATGTCTCAAAACGTCATCAGGAGTCCCTACAAAACTTAAAAATGGCATAAAATGCTTTTTTTGGGAAAACTTTTTTTTTACAAAAAAAATTTCAAAAAACGGACTTGTTTGAGCAGCACAATTCTGGTGCTGTAGTTGTAGGAGATGTCTCAAAACGTCATCAGGAGTCCCGACTAAACCCGTAAATGTAAGAAAATGTAAGAATGCATTTTTTAAGAAAAACATTTTTTGCTAAAATGTCGTAAGGGGGGACCCTGTCGTAAAAATGCCAAAAAACGGACTTGATTCAGCAGCACAATTCTGGTGCTGTAGTTGTAGGAGATGTCTCAAAACGTCATCAGGAGTCCCTACAAAACCTAAAAATGGCATAAAATGCTTTTTTTGGGAAAACTTTTTTTTTACAAAAAAAAATTCAAAAAACGGACTTGTTTGAGCAGCACAATTCTGGTGCTGTAGTTGTAGGAGATGTCTCAAAACGTCATCAGGAGTCCCGACTAAACCCGTAAATGTAAGAAAATGTAAGAAAATGCATTTTTTAAGAAAAACATTTTTTGCTAAAATGTCGTAAGGGGGGACCCTGTCGTAAAAATGCCAAAAAACGGACTTGCTTCGGCAGTACAATTCTGGTGCTGTAGTTGTAGGAGATGTCTCAAAATGTCATCAGGAGTCCCTACAAAACCTAAAAATGGCATAAAATGCTTTTTTTGGGAAAACTTTTTTTTTACAAAAAAAATTTCAAAAAACGGACTTGTTTGAGCAGCACAATTCTGGTGCTGTAGTTGTAGGAGATGTCTCAAAACGTAATCAGGAGTCCCGACTAAACCCGTAAATGTAAGAAAATGTAAGAAAATGCATTTTTTAAGAAAAACATTTTTTGCTAAAATGTCGTAAGGGGGGACCCTGTCGTAAAAATGCCAAAAAACGGACTTGCTTCGGCAGTACAATTCTGGTGCTGTAGTTGTAGGAGATGTCTCAAAACGTCATCAGGAGTCCCTACAAAACCTAAAAATGGCATAAAATGCTTTTTTTGGGAAAACTTTTTTTACAAAAAAAATTTCAAAAAACGGACTTGTTTGAGCAGCACAATTCTGGTGCTGTAGTTGTAGGAGATGTCTCAAAACGTCATCAGGAGTCCCGACTAAACCCGTAAATGTAAGAAAATGTAAGAAAATGCATTTTTTAAGAAAAACATTTTTTGCTAAAATGTCGTAAGGGGGGACCCTGTCGTAAAAATGCCAAAAAACGGACTTGATTCAGCAGCACAATTCTGGTGCTGTAGTTGTAGGAGATGTCTCAAAACGTCATCAGGAGTCCCTACAAAACCTAAAAATGGCATAAAATGCTTTTTTTGGGAAAACTTTTTTTTTACAAAAAATTTTTCAAAAAACAGACTTGCTTCAGCAGCACAATTCTGGTGCTGTAGTTGTAGGAGATGTCTCAAAACGTCATCAGGAGTCCCGACTAAACCCGTAAATGTAAGAAAATGTAAGAAAATGCATTTTTTAAGAAAAACATTTTTTGCTAAAATGTCGTAAGGGGGGACCCTGTCGTAAAAATGCCAAAAAACGGACTTGCTTCGGCAGTACAATTCTGGTGCTGTAGTTGTAGGAGATGTCTCAAAACGTCATCAGGAGTCCCTACAAAACCTAAAAATGGCATAAAATGCTTTTTTTGGGAAAACTTTTTTTTTACAAAAAAAATTTCAAAAAACGGACTTGTTTGAGCAGCACAATTCTGGTGCTGTAGTTGTAGGAGATGTCTCAAAACGTAATCAGGAGTCCCGACTAAACCCGTAAATGTAAGAAAATGTAAGAAAATGCATTTTTTAAGAAAAACATTTTTTGCTAAAATGTCGTAAGGGGGGACCCTGTCGTAAAAATGCCAAAAAACGGACTTGATTCAGCAGCACAATTCTGGTGCTGTAGTTGTAGGAGATGTCTCAAAATGTCATCAGGAGTCCCTACAAAACCTAAAAATGGCATAAAATGCTTTTTTTGGGAAAACTTTTTTTTTACAAAAAAAAATTCAAAAAACGGACTTGTTTGAGCAGCACAATTCTGGTGCTGTAGTTGTAGGAGATGTCTCAAAACGTCATCAGGAGTCCCGACTAAACCCGTAAATGTAAGAAAATGTAAGAAAATGCATTTTTTAAGAAAAACATTTTTTGCTAAAATGTCGTAAGGGGGGACCCTGTCGTAAAAATGCCAAAAAACGGACTTGCTTCGGCAGTACAATTCTGGTGCTGCAGTTGTAGGAGATGTCTCAAAACGTCATCAGGAGTCCCTACAAAACCTAAAAATGGCATAAAATGCTTTTTTTGGGAAAACTTTTTTTTTACAAAAAAAATTTCAAAAAACGGACTTGTTTGAGCAGCACAATTCTGGTGCTGTAGTTGTAGGAGATGTCTCAAAACGTAATCAGGAGTCCCGACTAAACCCGTAAATGTAAGAAAATGTAAGAAAATGCATTTTTTAAGAAAAACATTTTTTGCTAAAATGTCGTAAGGGGGGACCCTGTCGTAAAAATGCCAAAAAACGGACTTGATTCAGCAGCACAATTCTGGTGCTGTAGTTGTAGGAGATGTCTCAAAACGTCATCAGGAGTCCCTACAAAACCTAAAAATGGCATAAAATGCTTTTTTTGGGAAAACTTTTTTTTTACAAAAAAAAATTCAAAAAACGGACTTGTTTGAGCAGCACAATTCTGGTGCTGTAGTTGTAGGAGATGTCTCAAAACGTCATCAGGAGTCCCGACTAAACCCGTAAATGTAAGAAAATGTAAGAAAATGCATTTTTTAAGAAAAACATTTTTTGCTAAAATGTCGTAAGGGGGGACCCTGTCGTAAAAATGCCAAAAAACGGACTTGCTTCGGCAGTACAATTCTGGTGCTGTAGTTGTAGGAGATGTCTCAAAACGTCATCAGGAGTCCCTACAAAACTTAAAAATGGCATAAAATGCTTTTTTTGGGAAAACTTTTTTTTTACAAAAAAAATTTCAAAAAACGGACTTGTTTGAGCAGCACAATTCTGGTGCTGTAGTTGTAGGAGATGTCTCAAAACGTCATCAGGAGTCCCGACTAAACCCGTAAATGTAAGAAAATGTAAGAATGCATTTTTTAAGAAAAACATTTTTTGCTAAAATGTCGTAAGGGGGGACCCTGTCGTAAAAATTCCAAAAAACGGACTTGATTCAGCAGCACAATTCTGGTGCTGTAGTTGTAGGAGATGTCTCAAAACGTCATCAGGAGTCCCTACAAAACCTAAAAATGGCATAAAATGCTTTTTTTGGGAAAACTTTTTTTTTACAAAAAAAAATTCAAAAAACGGACTTGTTTGAGCAGCACAATTCTGGTGCTGTAGTTGTAGGAGATGTCTCAAAACGTCATCAGGAGTCCCGACTAAACCCGTAAATGTAAGAAAATGTAAGAAAATGCATTTTTTAAGAAAAACATTTTTTGCTAAAATGTCGTAAGGGGGGACCCTGTCGTAAAAATGCCAAAAAACGGACTTGCTTCGGCAGTACAATTCTGGTGCTGTAGTTGTAGGAGATGTCTCAAAACGTCATCAGGAGTCCCTACAAAACCTAAAAATGGCATAAAATGCTTTTTTTGGGAAAACTTTTTTTTTACAAAAAAAATTTCAAAAAACGGACTTGTTTGAGCAGCACAATTCTGGTGCTGTAGTTGTAGGAGATGTCTCAAAACGTAATCAGGAGTCCCGACTAAACCCGTAAATGTAAGAAAATGTAAGAAAATGCATTTTTTAAGAAAAACATTTTTTGCTAAAATGTCGTAAGGGGGGACCCTGTCGTAAAAATGCCAAAAAACGGACTTGATTCAGCAGCACAATTCTGGTGCTGTAGTTGTAGGAGATGTCTCAAAATGTCATCAGGAGTCCCTACAAAACCTAAAAATGGCATAAAATGCTTTTTTTGGGAAAACTTTTTTTTTACAAAAAAAAATTCAAAAAACGGACTTGTTTGAGCAGCACAATTCTGGTGCTGTAGTTGTAGGATATGTCTCAAAACGTCATCAGGAGTCCCGACTAAACCCGTAAATGTAAGAAAATGTAAGAAAATGCATTTTTTAAGAAAAACATTTTTTGCTAAAATGTCGTAAGGGGGGACCCTGTCGTAAAAATGCCAAAAAACGGACTTGCTTCGGCAGTACAATTCTGGTGCTGTAGTTGTAGGAGATGTCTCAAAACGTCATCAGGAGTCCCTACAAAACCTAAAAATGGCATAAAATGCTTTTTTTGGGAAAACTTTTTTTACAAAAAAAATTTCAAAAAACGGACTTGTTTGAGCAGCACAATTCTGGTGCTGTAGTTGTAGGAGATGTCTCAAAACGTCATCAGGAGTCCCGACTAAACCCGTAAATGTAAGAAAATGTAAGAAAATGCATTTTTTAAGAAAAACATTTTTTGCTAAAATGTCGTAAGGGGGGACCCTGTCGTAAAAATGCCAAAAAACGGACTTGATTCAGCAGCACAATTCTGGTGCTGTAGTTGTAGGAGATGTCTCAAAACGTCATCAGGAGTCCCTACAAAACCTAAAAATGGCATAAAATGCTTTTTTTGGGAAAACTTTTTTTTTACAAAAATTTTTTCAAAAAACAGACTTGCTTCAGCAGCACAATTCTGGTGCTGTAGTTGTAGGAGATGTCTCAAAACGTCATCAGGAGTCCCGACTAAACCCGTAAATGTAAGAAAATGTAAGAAAATGCATTTTTTAAGAAAAACATTTTTTGCTAAAATGTCGTAAGGGGGGACCCTGTCGTAAAAATGCCAAAAAACGGACTTGATTCAGCAGTACAATTCTGGTGCTGTAGTTGTAGGAGATGTCTCAAAACGTCATCAGGAGTCCCTACAAAACCTAAAAATGGCATAAAATGCTTTTTTTGGGAAAACTTTTTTTTTACAAAAAAAATTTCAAAAAACGGACTTGTTTGAGCAGCACAATTCTGGTGCTGTAGTTGTAGGAGATGTCTCAAAACGTCATCAGGAGTCCCGACTAAACCCGTAAATGTAAGAAAATGTAAGAAAATGCATTTTTTAAGAAAAACATTTTTTGCTAAAATGTCGTAAGGGGGGACCCTGTCGTAAAAATGCCAAAAAACGGACTTGCTTCAGCAGTACAATTCTGGTGCTGTAGTTGTAGGAGATGTCTCAAAACGTCATCAGGAGTCCCTACAAAACCTAAAAATGGCATAAAATGCTTTTTTTGGGAAAACTTTTTTTTTACAAAAAAAAATTCAAAAAACGGACTTGTTTGAGCAGCACAATTCTGGTGCTGTAGTTGTAGGAGATGTCTCAAAACGTCATCAGGAGTCCCGACTAAACCCGTAAATGTAAGAAAATGTAAGAAAATGCATTTTTTAAGAAAAACATTTTTTGCTAAAATGTCGTAAGGGGGGACCCTGTCGTAAAAATGCCAAAAAACGGACTTGCTTCAGCAGTACAATTCTGGTGCTGTAGTTGTAGGAGATGTCTCAAAACGTCATCAGGAGTCCCTACAAAACCTAAAAATGGCATAAAATGCTTTTTTTGGGAAAACTTTTTTTTTACAAAAAAAAATTCAAAAAACGGACTTGTTTGAGCAGCACAATTCTGGTGCTGTAGTTGTAGGAGATGTCTCAAAACGTCATCAGGAGTCCCGACTAAACCCGTAAATGTAAGAAAATGCATTTTTTAAGAAAAACATTTTTTGCTAAAATGTCGTAAGGGACCCTGTCGTAAAAATGCCAAAAAACGGACTTGCTTCAGCAGTACAATTCTGGTGCTGTAGTTGTAGGAGATGTCTCAAAACGTCATCAGGAGTCCCGACTAAACCCGTAAATGTAAGAAAATGTAAGAAAATGCATTTTTTAAGAAAAACATTTTTTGCTAAAATGTCGTAAGGGGGGACCCTGTCGTAAAAATGCCAAAAAACGGACTTGCTTCAGCAGTACAATTCTGGTGCTGTAGTTGTAGGAGATGTCTCAAAACGTCATCAGGAGTCCCTACAAAACCTAAAAATGGCATAAAATGCTTTTTTTGGGAAAAAATTTTTTTTACAAAAAAAAAATTCAAAAAACGGACTTGTTTGAGCAGCACAATTCTGGTGCTGTAGTTGTAGGAGATGTCTCAAAACGTCATCAGGAGTCCCGACTAAACCCGTAAATATAAGAAAATGTAAGAAAATGCATTTTTTAAGAAAAACATTTTTTGCTAAAATGTCGTAAGGGGGGACCCTGTCGTAAAAATGCCAAAAAACGGACTTGCTTCAGCAGTACAATTCTGGTGCTGTAGTTGTAGGAGATGTCTCAAAACGTCATCAGGAGTCCCTACAAAACCTAAAAATGGCATAAAATGCTTTTTTTGGGAAAACTTTTTTTTTACAAAAAAAAATTCAAAAAACGGACTTGTTTGAGCAGCACAATTCTGGTGCTGTAGTTGTAGGAGATGTCTCAAAACGTCATCAGGAGTCCCTACAAAACCTAAAAATGGCATAAAATGCTTTTTTTGGGAAAACTTTTTTTTTACAAAAAAAATTTCAAAAACAGACTTGCTTCAGCAGTACAATTTTGGTGCTGTAGTTGTAGGAGATGTCTCAAAACGTCATGAGGAGTCCCTACAAAACCTAAAAATGGCATAAAATGCTTTTTTTGGGAAAACTTTTTTTTTACAAAAAAAAATTCAAAAAACGGACTTGTTTGAGCAGCACAATTCTGGTGCTGTAGTTGTAGGAGATGTCTCAAAACGTCATCAGGAGTCCCGACTAAACCCGTAAATGTAAGAAAATGTAAGAAAATGCATTTTTTAAGAAAAACATTTTTTGCTAAAATGTCGTAAGGGGGGACCCTGTCGTAAAAATGCCAAAAAACGGACTTGCTTCAGCAGTACAATTCTGGTGCTGTAGTTGTAGGAGATGTCTCAAAACGTCATCAGGAGTCCCTACAAAACCTAAAAATGGCATAAAATGCTTTTTTTGGGAAAACTTTTTTTTTACAAAAAAATTTTCAAAAAACGGACTTGTTTGAGCAGCACAATTCTGGTGCTGTAGTTGTAGGAGATGTCTCAAAACGTCATCAGGAGTCCCGACTAAACCCGTAAATGTAAGAAAATGTAAGAAAATGCATTTTTTAAGAAAAACATTTTTTGCTAAAATGTCGTAAGGGGGGGGACCCTGTCGTAAAAATGCCAAAAAACGGACTTGATTCAGCAGCACAATTCTGGTGCTGTAGTTGTAGGAGATGTCTTAAAACGTCATCAGGAGTCCCTACAAAACCTAAAAATGGCATAAAATGCTTTTTTTGGGAAAACTTTTTTTTTACAAAAAAAAATTCAAAAAACGGACTTGTTTGAGCAGCACAATTCTGGTGCTGTAGTTGTAGGAGATGTCTCAAAACGTCATCAGGAGTCCCGACTAAACCCGTAAATGTAAGAAAATGTAAGAAAATGCATTTTTTAAGAAAAACATTTTTTGCTAAAATGTCGTAAGGGGGGACCCTGTCGTAAAAATTCCAAAAAACGGACTTGATTCAGCAGCACAATTCTGGTGCTGTAGTTGTAGGAGATGTCTCAAAACGTCATCAGGAGTCCCTACAAAACCTAAAAATGGCATAAAATGCTTTTTTTGGGAAAACTTTTTTTTTACAAAAATTTTTTCAAAAAACAGACTTGCTTCAGCAGCACAATTCTGGTGCTGTAGTTGTAGGAGATGTCTCAAAACGTCATCAGGAGTCCCGACTAAACCCGTGAATGTAAGAAAATGTAAGAAAATGCATTTTTTAAGAAAAACATTTTTTGCTAAAATGTCGTAAAAATGCCAAAAAACGGACTTGCTTCAGCAGTACAATTCTGGTGCTGTAGTTGTAGGAGATGTCTCAAAACGTCATCAGGAGTCCCTACAAAACCTAAAAATGGCATAAAATGCTTTTTTTTGGGAAAACTTTTTTTTTACAAAAAAAAATTCAAAAAACGGACTTGTTTGAGCAGCACAATTCTGGTGCTGTAGTTGTAGGAGATGTCTCAAAACGTCATCAGGAGTCCCGACTAAACCCGTAAATGTAAGAAAATGTAAGAAAATGCATTTTTTAAGAAAAACATTTTTTGCTAAAATGTCGTAAGGGGGGACCCTGTCGTAAAAATGCCAAAAAACGGACTTGCTTCAGCAGTACAATTCTGGTGCTGTAGTTGTAGGAGATGTCTCAAAACGTCATCAGGAGTCCCTACAAAACCTAAAAATGGCATAAAATGCTTTTTTTGGGAAAACTTTTTTTTTACAAAAAAAAATTCAAAAAACGGACTTGTTTGAGCAGCACAATTCTGGTGCTGTAGTTGTAGGAGATGTCTCAAAACGTCATCAGGAGTCCCGACTAAACCCGTAAATGTAAGAAAATGTAAGAAAATGCATTTTTAAGAAAAACATTTTTTGCTAAAATGTCGTAAGGGGGGACCCTGTCGTAAAAATGCCAAAAAACGGTCTTGCTTCAGCAGTACAATTCTGGTGCTGTAGTTGTAGGAGATGTCTCAAAACGTCATCAGGAGTCCCTACAAAACCTAAAAATGGCATAAAATGCTTTTTTTGGGAAAACTTTTTTTTTACAAAAAAAATTTCAAAAAACGGACTTGTTTGAGCAGCACAATTCTGGTGCTGTAGTTGTAGGAGATGTCTCAAAACGTCATCAGGAGTCCCGACTAAACCCGTAAATGTAAGAAAATGTAAGAAAATGCATTTTTTAAGAAAAACATTTTTTGCTAAAATGTCGTAAGGGGGGACCCTGTCGTAAAAATTCCAAAAAACGGACTTGATTCAGCAGCACAATTCTGGTGCTGTAGTTGTAGGAGATGTCTCAAAACGTCATCAGGAGTCCCTACAAAACCTAAAAATGGCATAAAATGCTTTTTTTGGGAAAACTTTTTTTTTACAAAAAATTTTTCAAAAAACAGACTTGCTTCAGCAGCACAATTCTGGTGCTGTAGTTGTAGGAGATGTCTCAAAACGTCATCAGGAGTCCCGACTAAACCCGTAAATGTAAGAAAATGTAAGAAAATGCATTTTTTAAGAAAAACATTTTTTGCTAAAATGTCGTAAGGGGGGACCCTGTCGTAAAAATTCCAAAAAACGGACTTGATTCAGCAGCACAATTCTGGTGCTGTAGTTGTAGGAGATGTCTTAAAACGTCATCAGGAGTCCCTACAAAACCTAAAAATGGCATAAAATGCTTTTTTTGGGAAAACTTTTTTTTTACAAAAAAAAATTCAAAAAACGGTCTTGTTTGAGCAGCACAATTCTGGTGCTGTAGTTGTAGGAGATGTCTCAAAACGTCATCAGGAGTCCCGACTAAACCCGTAAATGTAAGAAAATGTAAGAAAATGCATTTTTTAAGAAAAACATTTTTTGCTAAAATGACCCTGTCGTAAAAATGCCAAAAAACGGACCTGCTTCAGCAGTACAATTTTGGTGCTGTAGTTGTAGGAGATGTCTCAAAACGTCATCAGGAGTCCCTACAAAACCTAAAAATGGCATAAAATGCTTTTTTTGGGAAAACTTTTTTTTTACAAAAAAAATTTCAAAAAACGGACTTGTTTGAGCAGCACAATTCTGGTGCTGTAGTTGTAGGAGATGTCTCAAAACGTCATCAGGAGTCCCGACTAAACCCGTAAATGTAAGAAAATGTAAGAAAATGCATTTTTTAAGAAAACATTTTTTGCTAAAATGTCGTAAGGGGGGACCCTGTCGTAAAAATGCCAAAAAACGGACTTGATTCAGCAGCACAATTCTGGTGCTGTAGTTGTAGGAGATGTCTCAAAACGTCATCAGGAGTCCCTACAAAACCTAAAAATGGCATAAAATGCTTTTTTTGGGAAAACTTTTTTTTTACAAAAAAATTTTCAAAAAACAGACTTGCTTCAGCAGCACAATTCTGGTGCTGTAGTTGTAGGAGATGTCTCAAAACGTCATCAGGAGTCCCGACTAAACCCGTAAATGTAAGAAAATGTAAGAAAATGCATTTTTTAAGAAAAACATTTTTTGCTAAAATGTCGTAAAGGGGGACCCTGTCGTAAAAATTCCAAAAAACGGACTTGATTCGGCAGCACAATTCTGGTGCTGTAGTTGTAGGAGATGTCTTAAAACGTCATCAGGAGTCCCTACAAAACCTAAAAATGGCATAAAATGCTTTTTTTGGGAAAACTTTTTTTTTACAAAAAAAAATTCAAAAAACGGACTTGTTTGAGCAGCACAATTCTGGTGCTGTAGTTGTAGGAGATGTCTCAAAACGTCATCAGGAGTCCCGACTAAACCCGTAAATGTAAGAAAATGTAAGAAAATGCATTTTTTAAGAAAAACATTTTTTGCTAAAATGTCGTAAGGGGGGACCCTGTCGTAAAAATGCCAAAAAACGGACTTGCTTCAGCAGTACAATTTTGGTGCTGTAGTTGTAGGAGATGTCTCAAAACGTCATCAGGAGTCCCTACAAAACCTAAAAATGGCATAAAATGCTTTTTTTGGGAAAACTTTTTTTTTACAAAAAAAAATTCAAAAAACGGACTTGTTTGAGCAGCACAATTCTGGTGCTGTAGTTGTAGGAGATGTCTCAAAACGTCATCAGGAGTCCCGACTAAACCCGTAAATGTAAGAAAATGTAAGAAAATGCATTTTTTAAGAAAAACATTTTTTGCTAAAATGTCGTAAGGGGGGACCCTGTCGTAAAAATGCCAAAAAACGGACTTGATTCAGCAGTACAATTCTGGTGCTGTAGTTGTAGGAGATGTCTCAAAACGTCATCAGGAGTCCCTACAAAACCTAAAAATGGCATAAAATGCTTTTTTTGGGAAAACTTTTTTTTTACAAAAAAAAATTCAAAAAACTGACTTGTTTGAGCAGCACAATTCTGGTGCTGTAGTTGTAGGAGATGTCTCAAAACGTCATCAGGAGTCCCGACTAAACCCGTAAATGTAAGAAAATGTAAGAAAATGCATTTTTTAAGAAAAACATTTTTTGCTAAAATGTCGTAAGGGGGGACCCTGTCGTAAAAATGCCAAAAAACGGACTTGATTCAGCAGCACAATTCTGGTGCTGTAGTTGTAGGAGATGTCTCAAAACGTCATCAGGAGTCCCTACAAAACCTAAAAATGGCATAAAATGCTTTTTTTGGGAAAACTTTTTTTTTACAAAAAAAAATTCAAAAAACGGACTTGTTTGAGCAGCACAATTCTGGTGCTGTAGTTGTAGGATATGTCTCAAAACGTCATCAGGAGTCCCGACTAAACCCGTAAATGTAAGAAAATGTAAGAAAATGCATTTTTTAAGAAAAACATTTTTTGCTAAAATGTCGTAAGGGGGGACCCTGTCGTAAAAATTCCAAAAAACGGACTTGATTCAGCAGCACAATTCTGGTGCTGTAGTTGTAGGAGATGTCTCAAAACGTCATCAGGAGTCCCTACAAAACCTAAAAATGGCATAAAATGCTTTTTTTGGGAAAACTTTTTTTTTACAAAAAAAAATTCAAAAAACGGACTTGTTTGAGCAGCACAATTCTGGTGCTGTAGTTGTAGGAGATGTCTCAAAACGTCATCAGGAGTCCCGACTAAACCCGTAAATGTAAGAAAATGTAAGAAAATGCATTTTTTAAGAAAAACATTTTTTGCTAAAATGTCGTAAGGGGGGACCCTGTCGTAAAAATGCCAAAAAACGGACTTGCTTCGGCAGTACAATTCTGGTGCTGTAGTTGTAGGAGATGTCTCAAAACGTCATCAGGAGTCCCTACAAAACCTAAAAATGGCATAAAATGCTTTTTTTGGGAAAACTTTTTTTTTACAAAAAAAATTTCAAAAAACGGACTTGTTTGAGCAGCACAATTTTGGTGCTGTAGTTGTAGGAGATGTCTCAAAACGTAATCAGGAGTCCCGACTAAACCCGTAAATGTAAGAAAATGTAAGAAAATGCATTTTTTAAGAAAAACATTTTTTGCTAAAATGTCGTAAGGGGGGACCCTGTCGTAAAAATGCCAAAAAACGGACTTGCTTCAGCAGTACAATTCTGGTTCTGTAGTTGTAGGAGATGTCTCAAAACGTCATCAGGAGTCCCTACAAAACCTAAAAATGGCATAAAATGCTTTTTTTGGGAAAACTTTTTTTTTACAAAAAAAAATTCAAAAAACGGACTTGTTTGAGCAGCACAATTCTGGTGCTGTAGTTGTAGGAGATGTCTCAAAACGTCATCAGGAGTCCCGACTAAACCCGTAAATGTAAGAAAATGTAAGAAAATGCATTTTTTAAGAAAAACATTTTTTGCTAAAATGTCGTAAGGGGGGACCCTGTCGTAAAAATGCCAAAAAACGGACTTGCTTCGGCAGTACAATTCTGGTGCTGTAGTTGTAGGAGATGTCTCAAAACGTCATCAGGAGTCCCTACAAAACCTAAAAATGGCATAAAATGCTTTTTTTGGGAAAACTTTTTTTTTACAAAAAAAATTTCAAAAAACGGACTTGTTTGAGCAGCACAATTCTGGTGCTGTAGTTGTAGGAGATGTCTCAAAACGTCATCAGGAGTCCCGACTAAACCCGTAAATGTAAGAAAATGTAAGAAAATGCATTTTTTAAGAAAAACATTTTTTGCTAAAATGTCGTAAGGGGGGACCCTGTCGTAAAAATGCCAAAAAACGGACTTGGTTCAGCAGTACAATTCTGGTGCTGTAGTTGTAGGAGATGTCTCAAAACGTCATCAGGAGTCCCTACAAAACCTAAAAATGGCATAAAATGCTTTTTTTGGGAAAACTTTTTTTTTACAAAAAAAATTTCAAAAAACGGACTTGTTTGAGCAGCACAATTCTGGTGCTGTAGTTGTAGGAGATGTGTCAAAACGTCATCAGGAGTCCCGACTAAACCCGTAAATGTAAGAAAATGTAAGAAAATGCATTTTTTAAGAAAAACATTTTTTGCTAAAATGTCGTAAGGGGGGACCCTGTCGTAAAAATTCCAAAAAACGGACTTGATTCAGCAGCACAATTCTGGTGCTGTAGTTGTAGGAGATGTCTCAAAACGTCATCAGGAGTCCCTACAAAACCTAAAAATGGCATAAAATGCTTTTTTTGGGAAAACTTTTTTTTTACAAATTTTTTTTCAAAAAACAGACTTGCTTCAGCAGCACAATTCTGGTGCTGTAGTTGTAGGAGATGTCTCAAAACGTCATCAGGAGTCCCGACTAAACCCGTAAATGTAAGAAAATGTAAGAAAATGCATTTTTTAAGAAAAACATTTTTTGCTAAAATGTCGTAAGGGGGGACCCTGTCGTAAAAATTCCAAAAAACGGACTTGATTCAGCAGCACAATTCTGGTGCTGTAGTTGTAGGAGATGTCTTAAAACGTCATCAGGAGTCCCTACAAAACCTAAAAATGGCATAAAATGCTTTTTTTGGGAAAACTTTTTTCTTACAAAAAAAAATTCAAAAAACGGACTTGTTTGAGCAGCACAATTCTGGTGCTGTAGTTGTAGGAGATGTCTCAAAACGTCATCAGGAGTCCCGACTAAACCCGTAAATGTAAGAAAATGTAAGAAAATGCATTTTTTAAGAAAAACATTTTTTGCTAAAATGTCGTAAGGGGGGACCCTGTCGTAAAAATGCCAAAAAACGGACTTGATTCAGCAGCACAATTCTGGTGCTGTAGTTGTAGGAGATGTCTCAAAACGTCATCAGGAGTCCCTACAAAACCTAAAAATGGCATAAAATGCTTTTTTTGGGAAAACTTTTTTTTTACAAAAAAAATTTCAAAAAACAGACTTGCTTCAGCAGCACAATTCTGGTGCTGTAGTTGTAGGAGATGTCTCAAAACGTCATCAGGAGTCCCGACTAAACCCGTAAATGTAAGAAAATGTAAGAAAATGCATTTTTTAAGAAAAACATTTTTTGCTAAAATGTCGTAAAAATTCCAAAAAACGGACTTGATTCAGCAGCACAATTCTGGTGCTGTAGTTGTAGGAGATGTCTTAAAACGTCATCAGGAGTCCCTACAAAACCTAAAAATGGCATAAAATGCTTTTTTTGGGCAAACTTTTTTTTTACAAAAAAAAATTCAAAAAACGGACTTGTTTGAGCAGCACAATTCTGGTGCTGTAGTTGTAGGAGATGTCTCAAAACGTCATCAGGAGTCCCGACTAAACCCGTAAATGTAAGAAAATGTAAGAAAATGCATTTTTTAAGAAAAACATTTTTTGCTAAAATGTCGTAAGGGGGGACCCTGTCGTAAAAATGCCAAAAAACGGACTTGCTTCAGCAGTACAATTCTGGTGCTGTAGTTGTAGGAGATGTCTCAAAACGTCATCAGGAGTCCCTACAAAACCTAAAAATGGCATAAAATGCTTTTTTTGGGAAAACTTTTTTTTTACAAAAAAAAATTCAAAAAACGGACTTGTTTGAGCAGCACAATTCTGGTGCTGTAGTTGTAGGAGATGTCTCAAAACGTCATCAGGAGTCCCGACTAAACCCGTAAATGTAAGAAAATGTAAGAAAATGCATTTTTTAAGAAAAACATTTTTTGCTAAAATGTCGTAAGGGGGGACCCTGTCGTAAAAATGCCAAAAAACGGACTTGCTTCAGCAGTACAATTCTGGTGCTGTAGTTGTAGGAGATGTCTCAAAACGTCATCAGGAGTCCCTACAAAACCTAAAAATGGCATAAAATGCTTTTTTTGGGAAAACTTTTTTTTTACAAAAAAAAATTCAAAAAACGGACTTGTTTGAGCAGCACAATTCTGGTGCTGTAGTTGTAGGAGATGTCTCAAAACGTCATCAGGAGTCCCGACTAAACCCGTAAATGTAAGAAAATGTAATAAAATGCATTTTTTAAGAAAAACATTTTTTGCTAAAATGTCGTAAGGGGGGACCCTGTCGTAAAAATGCCAAAAAACGGACTTGATTCAGCAGCACAATTCTGGTGCTGTAGTTGTAGGAGATGTCTCAAAACGTCATCAGGAGTCCCTACAAAACCTAAAAATGGCATGAAATGCTTTTTTTGGGCAAACTTTTTTTTTACAAAAAAAAATTCAAAAAACGGACTTGTTTGAGCAGCACAATTCTGGTGCTGTAGTTGTAGGAGATGTCTCAAAACGTCATCAGGAGTCCCGACTAAACCCGTAAATGTAAGAAAATGTAAGAAAATGCATTTTTTAAGAAAAACATTTTTTGCTAAAATGTCGTAAGGGGGGACCCTGTCGTAAAAATGCCAAAAAACGGACTTGCTTCAGCAGTACAATTCTGGTGCTGTAGTTGTAGGAGATGTCTCAAAACGTCATCAGGAGTCCCTACAAAACCTAAAAATGGCATAAAATGCTTTTTTTGGGAAAACTTTTTTTTTACAAAAAAAAATTCAAAAAACGGACTTGTTTGAGCAGCACAATTCTGGTGCTGTAGTTGTAGGAGATGTCTCAAAACGTCATCAGGAGTCCCGACTAAACCCGTAAATGTAAGAAAATGTAAGAAAATGCATTTTTTAAGAAAAACATTTTTTGCTAAAATGTCGTAAGGGGGGACCCTGTCGTAAAAATGCCAAAAAACGGACTTGCTTCAGCAGTACAATTCTGGTGCTGTAGTTGTAGGAGATGTCTCAAAACGTCATCAGGAGTCCCTACAAAACCTAAAAATGGCATAAAATGCTTTTTTTGGGAAAACTTTTTTTTTACAAAAAAAAATTCAAAAAACGGACTTGTTTGAGCAGCACAATTCTGGTGCTGTAGTTGTAGGAGATGTCTCAAAACGTCATCAGGAGTCCCGACTAAACCCGTAAATGTAAGAAAATGTAATAAAATGCATTTTTTAAGAAAAACATTTTTTGCTAAAATGTCGTAAGGGGGGACCCTGTCGTAAAAATGCCAAAAAACGGACTTGATTCAGCAGCACAATTCTGGTGCTGTAGTTGTAGGAGATGTCTCAAAACGTCATCAGGAGTCCCTACAAAACCTAAAAATGGCATGAAATGCTTTTTTTGGGAAAACTTTTTTTTTTACAAAAAAAAATTCAAAAAACGGACTTGTTTGAGCAGCACAATTCTGGTGCTGTAGTTGTAGGAGATGTCTCAAAACGTCATCAGGAGTCCCGACTAAACCCGTAAATGAAGAAAATGTAAGAAAATGCATTTTTTAAGAAAAACATTTTTTGCTAAAATGTCGTAAGGGGGGAGGGACCCTGTCGTAAAAATGCCAAAAAACGGACTTGCTTCAGCAGTACAATTCTGGTGCTGTAGTTGTAGGAGATGTCTCAAAACGTCATCAGGAGTCCCTACAAAACCTAAAAATGGCATAAAATGCTTTTTTTGGGAAAACTTTTTTTTTACCAAAAAAAATTCAAAAAACGGACTTGTTTGAGCAGCACAATTCTGGTGCTGTAGTTGTAGGAGATGTCTCAAAACGTCATCAGGAGTCCCGACTAAACCCGTAAATGTAAGAAAATGTAAGAAAATGCATTTTTTAAGAAAAACATTTTTTGCTAAAATGTCGTAAGGGGGGACCCTGTCGTAAAAATGCCAAAAAACGGACTTGCTTCGGCAGTACAATTCTGGTGCTGTAGTTGTAGGAGATGTCTCAAAACGTCATCAGGAGTCCCTACAAAACCTAAAAATGGCATAAAATGCTTTTTTTGGGAAAACTTTTTTTTTACAAAAAAAATTTCAAAAAACGGACTTGTTTGAGCAGCACAATTCTGGTGCTGTAGTTGTAGGAGATGTCTCAAAACGTCATCAGGAGTCCCGACTAAACCCGTAAATGTAAGAAAATGTAAGAAAATGCATTTTTTAAGAAAAACATTTTTTGCTAAAATGTCGTAAGGGGGGACCCTGTCGTAAAAATGCCAAAAAACGGACTTGCTTCGGCAGTACAATTCTGGTGCTGTAGTTGTAGGAGATGTCTCAAAACGTCATCAGGAGTCCCTACAAAACCTAAAAATGGCATAAAATGCTTTTTTTGGGAAAACTTTTTTTTTACAAAAAAATTTTCAAAAAACTGACTTGTTTGAGCAGCACAATTCTGGTGCTGTAGTTGTAGGAGATGTCTCAAAACGTCATCAGGAGTCCCGACTAAACCCGTAAATGTAAGAAAATGCATTTTTTAAGAAAAAAATTTTTTGCTAAAATGTCGTAAGGGGGGACCCTGTCGTAAAAATGCCAAAAAACGGACTTGCTTCAGCAGTACAATTCTGGTGCTGTAGTTGTAGGAGATGTCTCAAAACGTCATCAGGAGTCCCTACAAAACCTAAAAATGGCATAAAATGCTTTTTTTGGGAAAACTTTTTTTTTACAAAAAAAAATTCAAAAAACGGACTTGTTTGAGCAGCACAATTCTGGTGCTGTAGTTGTAGGAGATGTCTCAAAACGTCATCAGGAGTCCCGACTAAA